>NC_081431.1:28098289-28378289 GCF_949786415.1 Peromyscus eremicus | reverse complement strand
TGTCTGTGCGGTATTCTCGGCACTCAGGTTACAGCAGTGAATAAGAATTAGACAAATAAAGCCTCCCTGCACAGACCCCAGCCCACAACGAGGAGCTAGCTAGTAAATAAACAGTTTTATGAAAACCCAGTGCCAAGAAAAAATAAAGTGAGGGTACAATGAAGACGTTGGCTCACAAGGAACAGGATTACAGGAGTGGGGTCAGGGAAGACCTCCCTGAGGAGGGGGTGTTTGCAAGTTGTTACCTGAAGGGAAGAGCAATGAAGATTATTAAGGACCACTGGGCAGCATTCCAGGGAGAGAGCAAGCAAGATGCTTGCAGTGGGCATGACTTCAGAGTGTGTAAGGAGCAGAAAGGAAGCCGCCCCACCTCAGACTCAGTGAAAGAAGAAGGACATCGGAGGTGTCAGGGGAACCTCAGGGTCTAAATAATCGGGCTGTGATGGCACGATGTGGATGACAGACTATTGGCCATTCTCCCCAGGTCAGTTCTCCTTTCCTCCTTAGGAAGAGAAGGGGCACTTAGATACTGAATTTCCCAGCGTTCCTTGCAGTGGGGTGAAAGCACATGACAAAAGCTAATACCAGGGGAGCGTGAACAGGAAAGATGTGTGTAATAGCCCCCTCGCTTGACTGATGGGCCATTGTTTATGTTTTTCCTTTCTTCTTCCTGCCTTGAGTGACAACCATTCGAATAAAGACAGTGTACTAGTTGAAGGGATGGAGGACAAGATGGGAGGAATGTCATTCCCAAATGACTATACGGAACAATCCTACCAGGGTTGGTGGTTAATTTTAAATGTCGACACACCGCAACTTAGAGTCACCTGAGAGGAGAGCCTCCATGGAGGACTGTCTAGATCAGATGGCAAACCCAACCTATTGCGGGATGCGCTATTTCATGGACTGGGTCCTGGACTGCCTAAGAGTAAAGAAAACTGGGCTGGAGAGATGGCTCAGTGGTTAGGAGCACTCACTGCTCTTGCAGAGGTCTTGGCTTTGATTCCCAGCACCCACATGCCAGCTCACAGCTGTCTATAATGCCAGTTCCAGAGGATCTGACATCCTTTTCTGGCATCTGTGGGTGCGGCATGCACATGTTGCACAGACATACATGCAGGGAAACAACCATACACATAAAATAAAAAATAAATTAAACATGTAAATAGCTAGAGAAAGCTAGCCACCAGTGAGAAAGCAAGCACTCTCTGCTCTTGACTATGGGTGTGGTGTGACTAGCTGTTTGAATTCTTTTGTTTTGTTTTTTTTCCAGACAGGGTTTCTCTGTGTAGCTTTGCGCCTTTCCTAGAACTCATTCTGAAACCCAGGCTGGCTTCGAACTCACAGAGATCCGCCTGGCTCTGCCTTCTGAGTGCTAGAATTAAAGGCGTGAGCCACCACCACCTGGCTTGAATTCTTGCCTTGCCTTCTCCAAACCGATGGACCGTAACTAGGAACTGTAAACCAAATAAACCCTTTCCTTCCCCCAAGCTGCTTGTTGTCAGGGTATTTTATCATAGCCACAGAAATGAAAATAGAACACCAGGCTGGACTGTTAGATGAGAGAGAAATAAATTATCTTATTTAAACCGCAGTATTTTGAGGTTTTTATTACAACAATGTAGCTCTTACTATAATTAAATCGATGAGACATTTGTCCTTTTCGAAGCTGGAAGCGCTCAACCAGAGGACTGCCGTGGCCTGTACTTTAAGAAGCGCCTTCTGCCTCCCATACAGAGAGCAATTGCAGGAAGCCAGCAGTGGAAGGAGAGCAGAGCTGCTGTGTGAGATCACGGGGTGAGGTGGGAGCAGGAGAGAGAGGCCCGGCAGAATAGGAACGTTTGGGCAGTAGAACAAGTAGGCTTGCTGATTTGTTAAATTGTGGAGGGGAAAGGAAAGGAAAAAACAACTATGATTCTGGGGTCTCTGCCGTGAGTGACTGCTGAGACCGTGGTGGAATTTCCTGAAGTGTAGAAAACGAAGTGCAGGAGAGGGAATGTGATGCTGCAACATCTCCTAAAACTGGGCATAAACTGGCACAAACAATAAGGAGAGGAAGTGGCTAGCTGGACCAGTCATGTCTGTGAGCTCCAGGTTCCGTGGAGACGCTGCCTCTCACCTAAATAAAGTGGAGAACAATCCAGGAAGATTCTTGATGTCAGCCTTGGGCCTCCACACTCATGTACACATACATGCTCATGCACTAGCACACACATGGAAATACATACTTACACATTGACACTATCACAGACACACCACACACTCAGGTTTATGCACACCCACTCTTACACATTCAGTCACACACTCACACATTCACAAAGACTCAAAAATACATTGAGACATTTATACAGACATACTGATACATTTGGGCACATACACTAAACTCTAACATAAATATACACTTCCCCATATATATCCTCACATTCCCACACTTGCACACACACTCTGACATACTCCTCACACATGCCATTCACACTCACTCACATTCACACACTAAGACTCACCAGACACTTGAACAGACATATGCACACACCCAATCAGACTATCAGACTCACATTCACATGCAACCACTTACTTGCTAACACATTCACATAAACTCACACTCACTGTTTGACACACTCAGATGTTCAGACTCACATGCTTTCAATTTCTCACACACTTGTACACATTCACACTCACGCTCACAGGCTCACACAAAACACCTGTCTCTGTGCTCACATCTGCACTGTTAAACACACACATTCACAGACACACACACACAAAACCAATACTCACGCAAATACATACTCACATACCCATGTTCAAACTTTCACATACTTAACACTCTCACAAACACTTGCCTACATTTGCACACTTAGAGATACATACACTTCACGCATGTGTATGTCCAGACACACACACTTTCACTTAGCTCTGACTCACACACATAAACACACTCACACTTTCACATTCAAACACATATTCACATACCCCCACATTTCCACAGATGTAAACTACCCTCACACTCTCTCAAACATTAATATTCAGTCACACATTAACACTCACACACATTCACATATGCTCAACACTGACTCACATTCATATTCAATCACACACCTACACTTCCACACATTCACACACCCACATTCATGCCCCCACTCACACATATAAAACAACATACTTGTGTACTTACATCACACACTCTTTCACATCACATACACACACACCCTTCCACAAACCCACACATTCACAACCTCACACCCACTGAACTGCACTCATCATCTACAACAATTATACACAGTCACACACTCAGATACATTCACACACCCCAAATCACTCATAAACACTCACTCATATACATACCAAAACACATAAGCTCATACATTCACACTGTCACATATACACACTCACAAATTCAAACACACACATATACATACTCACAAACATACACATATACACACACACTCATAGCCACCAACTCTGACTCACACTCTCTTACACTCAAAACACACTTCCATACACACTTACAAACTTTCAGGCACTCACACATGGACACCCTCACATCTGTTCAAACTCAGACATAATCACACTTGCACATGCTTTTACACTCACATGCTCACACACTTCCATACAAAATCTCACTCAGACTCAACCATGTACACATTTACACTCACACATACACATTATCTCACTCATGCCCACAATTTCACAAATACCACCACACTCTCACATTCACACAATGACATTCAGATACCCTCATACACTAATACACACTCATTCACACACAATTGCATAGACATGCTCCTGCACCCTCATACACCCAAGCACACTCAAATACTCATACACACAAACTCACACACTCGCTCACATTTACGCACTCACATAGACTCATCCTCAGACACACATTCACACTTGCATACTTGAACACATATCCACACACATGCCCACATGCCCACACACACTCACAAACTCTGACAATACACACATCCAGACACACACACCAACACATGCTCACACACTCACACATACACGCTCACATCATACACACTCATGTTCTCACACACATATACATAAACACTTTTACTCATACACTCAACTATAAGTTTATGTTCATGTTGCTGATTTTTTTTTTTTTTTTTTGATTTGTGGTGTGCTGGGAATGATTCCAAGGCAAGGCAAGGTTTTTTGAGAGAGCTTCTCACTACATAGCCTAGGCTGGTCCCCAAGTAGCCTAGGCTGGTTTGCAATTACCAGCTTCCTGTCTCATCCTCCCAGCACTGGAGTTAATCATTCTTGACTCAGTCTGAGAAAGGGATACATGCATAGACATGGTAGAAGTGAAGGAACACAGATTTTGTGTTTGTCAGAAGAAAGCTAATCCCCACCCCCAAATTCACTGGCACCAATAAAGAGACTCTTTACATCAAAGTGACCCAAATAAATTATAAGAGTGCAATATGGGTGAGCCAATGTGAGCTGGTGCCTATGTTTGGTGACACAGATGTGTTGTCTGTGACTGATGAGTCTGGGCGGCTCGGCAGGGAACCAGGGCAGAAGATAGCAAAATAAAAACTCTTGCTGGCCCTGGTCTTTGTGCTATAGAAATGCAGGCATGTGGTGTGCTGAAGACTGATCACAAAGGCTTCTAAAACGGTTTTACTTTTTTAAGTCAGCTCAGTGACATTCTGAGAAGTCAGACCTTGGATATGAAAACCAAACTGGGCCAGTGCCATTGAGGGCAAAGGAAGCATTGGTCCAGGCAGGATGAGGGAGATAAGAAGAAATAGCCAGCAATGGTTGACAGGCCATCAAAAGCCTCACTGCTCTGCCCAGGGGGATGGTCCTCTGGCTGGCCATCTTTCTTGCTTGTCATTGTGTGAATAAGAAAACTATTCAAAATTGTTGACAGTTGGAGTCATGGAGACGAAGGTCTCAGTCATCCTTCGTGACTCCAGGTTGATATGGGTCATGGCTATGACTTTAGCCTAAGAGTAAGGGGACAGTTTATTCCACCGTGGATGTTTCTGACAGGAAAACGCAGGCACAGAACATTTACTATCCAATTAGCTTTTATCAGATATACAGAATCTGAACTTCCTTTAGTTTCAAGATGGGCAGGAACTAAACACTCAGAATAAGGGATCAGTGCTCCTTCTGCTTTTTCTGTGCTCCCTCAACTGCCTTGTCTTCCCTCAGAAAGAGTTTAGAGTACTGAACTTAAAAAGTCAGAAGTGGGGTTGGGGATTTAGCTCAGTGGTAGAGCACTTGCTTAGCAAGCGCAAGGCCCTGGGTTCAGTCCTCAGCTCTGGAAAAAAAAGTCAGAATCAAGAGTGTAGCCTGATCTTGCTCATGGAAGAACATTGTAGTAGCCCTATGCCTGTATTATAAAAGATACCTTCCCGTTACAAAATAAAATTAAAATAAACATCAGGTTTAATTGTTATGAAGATAGAACAAAGAAAGTAGGAAATGGGAAGTTGGCAATTTAAAAAAATACCCTTTAGAAATAACTGGGGGATTACAGGGCTGGAGAGATGGCTCTGTGGTTAACAGTAGGTACTGCTCTTGTAGAGGTCTCCAGTTCGGTTCCCTACACCCAAGTTGGGTGGCTCACATCCACCTTTAACTCTAGATCCAGGGGATCCAATATTCTCTTCTGGCTTTTGTGGGCAACTATGTTCATGTGCACATACCTGTGGGGTCCCCCTTTCCTCATGGTCCATTGGCCACCAGTCCATGAGGACAAAGGAGCAGAAACAGAGACAGAAAGCTTTGTGTGTGGCCTGGGAACACAGTGGAGATAACTCTCCAGGAGACAGCTTCAGTGAGTCAGCTCAACTTTATCCCAGAGTGAGGGGAGGGAGATATATAGGATGGGGGACAATGTGCATTAAATAGCATGCTCCTCTCATAAGGCTCCTAGTACAAGTCCTAGTTACCATATGTGGAAGCATGGTCCTGTCATAAAGCTCCTAGTTTGGTAGGGTCCTGTGCTGTTGTTCCCCTTGGGGGAGGGGGCCAAGTAGGCACAGAGTCAATGACACAGACTCTGAGAGAATGTTGAAACAACAAGCTCAGTTTATTCAGGAAGAGGATATATATATATATATATATATATATATATATATATATATATCCTCCACCTGGCCCTGGGGAAGGTCTGATGAATATGCATCTGCTGGTGTGACGTGGCTGCCTCTCATTGGTCCAGATCATCTCCAGATCATGTCTCAGCTGCTGTTGCTAAGGCCCTTAGGCAGACCCAGGTTGGCTCTCAGAAAGTATTTTATTACTTGTTGGGGCTGGCTAGCCCTAAAGCCTGTTAGGAATGAGTTATCCCATACTCCTAGCACAATGTCTAATTACCATATGGGCAGCAGGGGGAAAACTTCTGCAAGGAATTACATCAAGGGTCATACTAGAGATTAGTCAGGCATACAGGCCTAGAGACCATCTCCAAATAAGGTCAGGTAGAGAACAGGGCACCTTCCACTTGGGGGAAGGTAGTCCTCCATGTTGCCAAGCTTGGAGAGAGCTGCCAGGCCATGGTAGACTGCAACCTCCAACCAGCAAGGCCTCCCAGCACATACCCACACACATACATTTAATTTATATGTAATATATATGTATATGGTTTCTCTGTGTAGGCTTGGCTTTCCTGGAGCTCAATTTTATAGTCTAGGCTGGCCTCAAACTCACAGAGATCCTCCTGCCTCTGCCTCCCAAGTGCTGGGATTAAGCACGTGCACCACCACCACTGGGCTGACTAAATGATTTTTTAAGGAAAGAATTTTAAGATTTTAAGGTTGTAACCTAGAACCCTCCATCCATATTATCCCACCAAACAAAGATCCATCCTTTTACCTCATCTCCCTGTCTCTCTTTGTGGCCTCACTAGCTCAGTTCAGCTGAGTCCTAGGAATCACTACAATTCTCTCCCCATCTCATCCCAGCATGAAGGAGGAATATATAGTTCTGAGAATCAGGCTATGTTTAAATCCCATATTTGCCACTTTACAACTCAGTGAATTTAGGTAAGTTAGAGATCTTTTCTGTTGCTGTGAAGAAATACTTAGACAAAGGTAACTTAAGGGGAAAATGGTTTATTTTAGCATACGATTCAAGGTTGTAGTCCATCATTCTAGGGGAAATCAAAGTGGCAGTAGTTTCAGGCAGCTGGTTTCATGGAATCCTCAGTAGATGAGCATGAGTAGACAATGCTACTCTCAGAAAATATAGGATACTGGATGAAAATCTTGGGACCAGATCCGGGCTGTCTCCCTATGAATCACTGGTTGGGAAGACCCCAGAAGCTCCCAAATGACACAGGCTCTTGGCCATTATTCTTAGTTGCCCACCATAACTGGACGGTAAAGCCCTGTTGCTGAAGACACCACACACTTTGGTTGCAGGATATAGAGAAATCAATCTGGAACTGACTGGGGAACTTCCCCCAATGTTTAGCTTTCTAGTGCCAGAAGGTGCCACTTAGGCTGCTGGGGAAGAAAACTTGTCAATGGTCTTACACAGTGCTGGACCCAGCCTGCTGTAATACTGACCTGCCAGGTGACACTGGCCATGGGTGCAATAGTGGTGTGAAGATTATTGGGGGAACCAATTGTTTTCTGATTGGATTTGAGGCCTATCCACGGGAGGGAACTCATGCCTGGTAATGTAAAACTGTAAAATCCACTGGCTACAAGGCTACAGGGCACACTGTTTATGGATGGAAAGTTCTGAAATTGTTTGCCCAACCAAAGTTTCTCTTCTTTTAAGTTATTTATATCAGATGTTAGATCACAGTGATCAAAAGACCAACACACACACACACACACACACACACACACACACACACAAACATACACATGGACACACACACACACACAGGGACACACAAAGAAGAACCTGAACAAACAGGACTTGCTAAGTCTTTCTTTGTCATTGTTAAATCATATCTTATTTTCCAATCATATTTCTCAACTGTCTACTTGTCATCAAATCTAAACATAAAAGCACACATATTTATTTGTTTCCTTAAGCCTTTCTCTTATTTCTAAAATTTCCATGTTCGTAAAACTTATATTAAAAATCCTCCCCCCAAGACAGGATCCCGCTATATAGTCCCGTCTCACCTGTAGCTTGCTATGTAAACCAGGCTGGTGTCAAATCTGCAAAGATCTGCCCATCTCAGCTTTTCCAGGGCTGAGATTAGTGACATGCTCCACCATGCCTGGCTATTTTCCCTCTTATTAATTTGTCTTGCATTAGAGGAGCCCCAGCTCCGGGACACACTAGGAAGGAAAAAGTATTCTTCTTTCTTGAATAGCATTAAATCCCAGCTTTATTGCTTCTTGACCACATTCTGGATCCTACAGGCTCAGTCCATCAGCGTTCCCTTGGAGCGTCCACAGAGCTTCAGTGCCTCGTTATGGTAAGCTGTTTTTTCTGCATCAAACATTGCAACACATGACTTGACATGTAAGTGACAACTAGACAGACTATATGAGAATCAGGGAAAGTGGTTTTGTGATTATAGTATTTATCATGTTATATTGAATTGTGTTTATACACGCCTGGGGGATGAGTTTCTCAAGAACTTGTCTATTCTTCACCTTCAAATCCCATGTTAGATTTTAGTACCTCTGACTCTGTGTGTGTGTGTGTGATTTATGTGCATATGTGTGTGCTATATTCATGTGCTGTGTATGCTATATTCATAAACACATATGTGTGTGCTATCTATATTTCATGTGCACATATGTGTGCTATATTCATACATGTGTGTGCTATATTCATGTACACATGTGTGTGTGTGTGTGAGGGGAGCACTTCCTTTGTGGACATGTGTGGAGAGGTTAGAGATTGACGTCAGGTTGTCCTTAGTCACTCTTCTTTTTTTTGTGTGTGTGTGTGTGTTTTTCGAGACAGGGTTTCTCTGTGTAGCTTTGCGCCTTTCCTGGAACTCACTTGGTAGCCCAGGCTGGCCTCGAACTCACAGAGATCCGCCTGGCTCTGCCTCCCAAGTGCTGGGATTAAAGGCGTGCGCCACCACCGCCCAGCCTCTTAGTCACTCTTCTGTCTCACTTTTTGAGACGAGGTCTTTCACTGCCTGGAATCCATCATTTTCCCTAGACTGATTGGCCAAAGAGCTTCCAGAATCCCCCTGCCTGCGATCTGCTTGTCTCCACACCCCAGTGCTGTGGTCTAAGCACATACGGCCATGCCTGGCTTTTTACAAAGTTGCTAGGGTCAACTCAGGCCCTCATATTTAAGCAATGAGCACATTACGCACTGAACCATCTCTCCCCAGCCCATAATTGACTCTTTTTCTCACTTACTAAACTACATGTAACTCTTCCCATGGTTACAGCAGATACTTCTAGGGGAAGTAGTACATAGACCAGCTACACACCCTATGTGTTCCTAGCCTTCCCTCCATTTGTTCCAAGGTACTCTTACACTGTTTATTTCTGTTCAAGATAGACACAATTGATGACCATGAGAATGATTACCAACCACATAAGGCTTTCATTTTGACAAGAGTTCAAAGGCTTACAGGAAGATGGCATAGGAATCACAGAAGAGGCATTGTCCAATAAGAGGGAAGAATTTGGAGAAGCAGAGAGGTTTTTTGGAGTCACTCAGAGCATACCTCATATAGGTGCTTCTTGGTACAAAATTAAATCATCTTTTAAAAAATGTGTGATAGTATAGCCACTTTGGAAGATGGTTTGGCTGTTTCTTACAAAACTAAACATACTTTTACCATATGATCCAGCAATCACATTCCTTGGTATTTACCCAAATGAGATGAAAACATATCCACACAAAAATCTGCACATGGATGTTTATACCAACTTTATTCATAATTGCCCAAATTTGGAAGCAACCAGGATGCTGTCAGTAGGTAAATGAATAAGAAAACCATAGTACATTTAGACAATGGAATACTGTTCAGTGTATAAGTTATTAAGACACGGAGGACACGTAAATGATGTGACAAAGAAGCCAGTCTGAAAGGCTACGTACAATTAGAGTCTAACAACACAACGTTCTTGAAAAAGGCAAAACCACAAAGACCACTTATATCAGTGGTTGTCAGTAGAAAGAGGGATGCATGGCAGATACAGAGGACTTTGAAGGCAGTGAAGGCATTTTGTAAGATTATGGTGGATACTACCATTACACATTTGCCCAAGTCCACAGAATGAACATGAAGAGTGAACACGAGCATAGACTGTGGACTTTGGTTTGTAGGCTCATTGTAACTAATGTGCTGCTCTGCTGGGACAGGGTGATGGTGGGGGAGGTATACAGACAAGAGGGAACGCCGAAAACTCCTCTAACCATAGACTATTAAAAATAGGAATAAACAGTATGGAATGAGAACAGCACCTGTCTGTAAACATCTGTGGTGATTGAGGGAAAGCAGCCTTCTCCATCACCCAGAAATCTCCGAGTCCCAAGCCATGCACATTCACTGCATCCCACAAAACATTGCATCCTCCTTGTCCAGCACAGGGCCTGACATTTGGTGGTGCTGACTTCCGGTGTGCACAAGAAATGAATCAGAACACATGGCAACTGGTTGGCTGCCAGGCAGCCTGCTTGACTCCAGCCTGGCTGGCTCTGTACGCCTTGTGCAGTGTGCTCATCAGGTGGCATCCTCAGCATCACTGATGCCTGCTGCTCCAGGGGATGTGTTCAACCATGAAGATGGGGCATAATCCCCAGGGTGCGTTGAGCTCTTCAGGACAGGTGAGTTGAAAAGGAGAGTCCTTTTCCTGGAGATAGCATAGGATGGAGAAATTACACACTATGGTAGCATTCTTGATTGACTGAAATCTTTCTGGAAAGAGAAAATATTACACTAGCCAGTGGGGAACCAATGAGGCTGCGTGTCAGGTCTAGTTCTTCCACTCTCTGGCTGAGAGAAAGCAAGCCGATCTGCAAATGCACCTAGCCTGCTGCTTTGTGAACAGAAAGAGCACACACGGTGTGGTGCTATCTGTGTTCTCTTTGTCATTGTGACTTAGCAGACCCCCGTGGCAAAGGAACTGCTTTTAGACATCAGGGTCTGCACCTTCTCTGAAGCAAGACATCATCAGCTATTCCTACTATGATTTCTTTCATCCTCTTGTTTAAACTAATTGTCATGCACAATGATTTTTATTTTATCATGGTGCTGGTGCTCCATGTACCCAATCCTGACCACTGTGGGCCTTTCACTTCAGGCTTGTTCTTCTGTGATCCTTGCTGTTGGGGTCCAGCAGAAGTTGGAGGGCCAGAGGCATGTCTTCCTAGGCCTTCCCCACTGTATTGGCTCCCTAGGGCTATCATAGCCAATTACCACAAGTTAGATGACTTAAAACAATAGGAACTTGCTATGTTCACAGACCTGGAGATCAAGCTGTTAATGGTTCTTGGCTCTTCCTGGAGGCTTTCAGGGAGATTCCATCCCATATCTCTGGGCCTCTGGTGGCTGTTGGCAACCTCCAGCAGTCCTTGGCTGGTAGACACATCAGTCTCTGCTTCCATCTGAGATTTCTTTTCCCTGTGTGTGTCTGTGTTTTAAACATCCTTTCCTCCTCTTAGAAGATCACAAGTCCTACCTATTCACGGTAGAGTATAGTTGTAGTCAAAGCTACTTTAGAGGCTGAGGCAGGAGGATCACTTGAAATCAGGAGTTCCAAGACCCAGTTATGTATTGAGATTTCCATCTTAAGACAAAAGCAAAACCTCCTCAAAACCAAAATCCAAACCTCTAATGGTGCCCTTAAATCCAAGATGATACCATTTTAGATCTAAATACATTTAAAAGATCTTATTTCCAAATAAGCACATATTTACAGGTACGAAGCACTAGATGTTGGGTGTCTTTCAGGGGTCAAAATTTCCTCTCCAGTCACAGTTCTTCTTTCTCCTAATTTAACTTTTTATCAATTGTTTGTGAATTTCACATCATGCATTTAAATTCCACTCATCTCCCCATCCCTTCACATCCACCCTCTGCCCTTGCAACCTCCTCCCAAGATAAAACAAAATGAAATTGAAAAGAAAAGAAAAAATTTTGTCATGGAAGCTGTAGTGTGACACAGTAAGTCACACAGTACACCCTTTAGTCCATACATCTTTACTTGCAAGTGTTTGTTGCAATGAGTCATTGGTCTAATTCAAGGCCTCTGGTTTCTACTACACTATTGATATTAGGCCCTCACTGAGACTCCTTGTGGATATCCTGTTGTTGTCCTGTGTCATGGAGATGGGGGTCTGCAGGACTGGCCTCTTCATGTGCTCTAGTAGACTATAGATGGGATGGATGTTGGGATGGGCCAAATCATAAGCCTGGTTCTGGGCCTGGGTGGTTGCTGGGTTGGTCAGCCCACCAGCTCTTCCCCATCCTCACCACCAGGTTGAGCTCTCCAGCACTGCCCCCAAGACTATCTCACATCCTAGGGTTGACTCACCCATACCGACACCACCAGGGCCAGCTCTACTTACTGTGTTGCCCAGGCAAGGTGTAGGGGCCACTCTCCCAGGCAAAGTGTAGGGGCCACTCTCCGAAGTGCTGCGGCTGGTGAGAGGCAAAGCCATCTCTCTTGCTCTCCTGACCTCAGGGCCAGTTCCCCTACCGGCCACAGGCTGTGAGAGGGGGGCCTCTTTCCCTTGCCCTCACCACCGCATGGAAGATGAGGCCTGTAGGGACAGCTCTCCCACTCTGATGAGGAGCGGGACCAGATATCTCACACTCTCAGGGCTCGCTCACCTACATCCCTGCCAGCAGGGGCAGCTCAACTGTGCTAACCGGGTATGTAGCACGAATCTTAAAAGGTCTTATTAATAAAAACAAACCTGAAGCCAGGTACTGGGGTCAACGCTGGAAGATCAGAGAAGCAGAACAAGCCACAGCTTCCTCACCTTGCCAATTCCTCAGCTGATCCTGTTTCCTCAGACTGGAAGCCTCTGAATCCTCATGCAGAGTGAATCTTAGCTGAACTGTTGCTCAAAAGCCTAAAAGCTTAACCCGCCTCTAGTTCCTGGTCCTCATGTCTTAAATACCTTTCTGCTTCCTGCTATCACTTCCTGGGATTAAAGGCTCTTGTTACCACACTTGGCTGTTTCCAGTATGGCCTTGAACTCACAGAGATCCAGATGGATCTCTGCCTCTGGAATGCTAGGATTAAAGCCGTGTGTGCCACCATCTTCTGGCCTCTAGATCTAGTGGCTGTTCTGTTCTCTGGCCCCAGATAAGTTTATTAGGGTGCACAGTATTTTGGGGTACACAATATCACCACACAGGTGAGGTGCAGGGCCTGCTCTCCAGAGTGTGGCAGCGGGTGAGGTGCCAGGCCAGCTCTCCCATTTTCATGACCTCAGGGCGAGTTCTCCTACTGGCCACAGACAGTGAGGGGTGGGGGTGGGTATCCAATCACAATTGTTATTGGTAACACTGATTCCTCTTTTCTGTCCTCTTTGCTCCAGGATTGGTCATTCCTCCCCTCTACTAGCTAGACTATGAATGCCTGACAGACCCTGTAATAAGGGACTGAGTTATTGAATATATTTCTGCTCATTACTTCTAACACACACACACACACACACACACACACACACGTGTAACATGAAAATTAAATTGATATTCCTGGAAAATAATTAGAAAGACATAAAAGACATTCTGGATATAGAATTCATAAGAATATAATCCAGGCCTCTGAGCTCTCCCCACATCTATGTCCATTGGTTGACATTGACATGTCTATTGAACAAGGATGTCTTCCATGTTCCACTCATGTTTAGTCAGCCAGGTGTGGGTGTAGCTTCTAACATTCTTAGGAGACACAATCTCACAGAAAACTCCCTGTTCCTCTAGCTCTGACTGTTCAATTGTTCTGTAATGGCCTCTGACTGTTACAAAAAGAAGTGTCCTTGATGAGGGGTGAGGACTCCATTTACCTGTAGGTATAAGGACAAATATTTAGAATGTAGTTAGGGATTGTGTGGTTTAGTACAGTGGTGGTTGTAGGTTCTCCTCCAAGATCCGTGACTTCATAGCCCCACGCAAAGAACTACAGACGACCAAGGAATGCTGAGAGTGGGAGGAACAGTCTCACAGGGGGAAGAGCACACCAGCTGGCCATCTAATAGCAACTTTGAAAACTTGTACATACAGCTTTGAAAACTTGTACATACAAGCAACATGATATAGACTGAGCAGACGATACTTACACATTTAACTATATATGTGTGTCTATAACAACAATTAATTTTAAAATAGGACATTAATTTGAAAAATAAAGTAAGGAGAGGTATATTAGAGAATTTGGAGGAAGGAAAAGAAAGGGGAGATGATTTAATTATATTTTAACTTCAAAAAATTAAGAAAGAATATAAGCCAGATGTCAAGGCAAAGAATAAATTTCATGCTTTCCTCCAAACAAGGGACAACTTATCTTTAGTTCACTTTTACAAAGCCGTTCCTCAGAGCTCGCATACTTGTTATAGTTTTGTGTGAAAATAAAAGGGGTTATTAACATTTTTCAAACATTAGTTTTGTTTTGTTTTTAAAGGACATGTAGCAGAAGTTTCTCCAGTCCCACCTGGTCCCGCGGTCCTGTAGCCACTTATAAAATAATCACGCAGAGGCTTATATTAATTGCCAACTGTATGGCCTATGGCTCAAGCTTTTTGCTAGCTAGCTCTTATAACCCATTTCTATTAATCTATAAGTTTTTATGTGACTGTGGCATTACCAGTCTGCTGGCATCTTGCTGCTCCTTGGGCGGGGGCTGGGGTCTCCCCTTGCTCTCCTTTCTCCTGTCACTATCTCTCTTGGATTTTCCTGCCTGGCTCCATCCTGCCCTGCCATAGGCCAATGCAGCTTTATTTACTAACCAATGGGAACAGCATATATTCACAGCATACAGAAAGACATTCACAGCAAGGACACTTTTGAATTCTGTGTCATCTCTAAAAAGCAAATATAGAAGTATTTATATTTTGAATTTATATTTTAAATTATATTTAGAATCATCTGGGATTTTTTTTTAAAACAAAGGCACTGAGTTTGTGTCCTATTCTTGATGTACTGAAATAAACCAGCCATAGCTTGGTTATGAGTATTTTTATACCAAATCTCAACACACAGGGATTAACATGAATATTTTGAGTCGTCTTGGTTTGGGTTCTGTATTATTACTTTTATTAAAGTGATAAGAGTCCATGACCAAATGCAACCTAAGGAAGAATGAGTTTATTTGGGCTTATGGTTCTAGAAGGAGAGGCCATAATTGAGGGTGGTGGATGCAGTAGGCAGCTGGAACAGGAAGTTGAGAGATCACATCTTCATCTACACCCAGAAGTCAGAGAGCCAACTGGGAGTGGGATGAAGCTCTAAAAATCTCAAAGCCCCACGCTCAGTGGCATATTTCTTCCAGCAGGTCTCCATCTCCTAGAGTCTCCACAGACAGCGGCATCAACTATGGACCCAGTGTTCACACACATGAGACTCTGGAAGAGCATCTCTCATTCTAACGGCCACAGCTTCCCACAGAGCATATCCTGAAATAAGAATGTGAGGATGAAGGAAGCTTTTGGAGAAAGGTGGTACTGGGGATGGAGTGTGAATCAAGGAACAGAAGGGAACCAATGAAGAGTTTGTCGTCAACTGAAACTGTTTCTCACAACTGGAACAGAATCCCAGCAGGATTTTTGGTTTGACTGTAGGACTGCCTCCCTGATTAAGAAGTGAAGAAGAAATCTGGACTCACTTCCCCACCAACGCCTGTTTCTCTCTCCTATCTTTGGTTGAAAGCTGCTTCTGAGAACGGGGATGCTCCAGCATGTTAGGTTCATCCTCCAACTAGTTATTTTGATTCTTGAAGAAAGTTGGGGTTTTTATGGTGAACATGTTGGCCTGTACAGGAAGATAATAAGGGTCCAAGTAAAGCACTGTCTTAGTTACTGTTCTATTGCTGTGAAGAAACACCAAGACCAAGGAAACTTATAGAAGAAAACGTTTAACTGGGAGCCTGCTTGCAGCTTCCGTCCACGATCATAATGGTGGGGTGTGTGGTGGCGGGCAGGAAGACATGGTGCTGGAGAAGTAGCTGAGAGCTACATCTTGATCCTCAGATAGAAGAGAGAGAGAGAGAGAGAGAGAGAGAGAGAGAGAGAGAGAGAGATTATGACTGGGCCTGGCATGGGGTTTTGAAACCTCAAAGCTCACTCCCAGTGACGCACCTTCTCCAACAAGGTCATAACTACTCCAAGGCCCCACTTCCTAATCCTTTCCAAACCTTCCACCAATTGGGGACCAAACATTCAAACATATGATCCTATGGGGGGAGTCATTCTTATTCAAATTCTTATTCAACATTCTTATTCAACATTCCACTCCCTGGCACCCATAGGCTTGTAGTCATATCATAATGCAAAATGCATTCAGTCTGACTTCAAACATACCCATAGTCTTTCAATCTTAAGATTGTTTCACAGCTTGTTCATTTGTTTTCATTTTTATCAAAGGTGGCTTGCCCTCTAAGGGTCAATATTCCATAAATCTCCCCCTCCCCTACATTGTAAAACTTTTATGTAGAAAATTAAAATCTTAGCCAGGTGGTGGTAGCAAACATCTTTAATCCCAGCACCCAGGAGGCAGAGCCAGGCGGATCTCTGTGAGTTCCAAGACAGCCTGGTCTACAGAGAAACCCTGTCTCAAAAAAAGAAAAGAAAAGAAAATTATTAAAATTTTTTAATCCCCTCAAAAAAAAAGATTATTTCAAAGTCCAAAGTCTCTTCTGAGACTCACAGCAATCTCTTAACTATAACCCCCTATAAAATCAAAATCAAAGAGCAGATCACATATGTCTAACATACAATGGCACAGAATATGCCTTACATTCCCAAGGGAGAAAAGGAAGTGTAGTGAGAGAATACTGAGCCAAAGAAAGGTTAAACCCCAGCATCTCTATGTCAGTATCCAAGAACATTAGACGAGTCTGTCCTTCAGCTTTGCTGGCTACAACACACTTCTCTCTCTTCCAAACCCAGCCTGCAGCTTTCCTTGGCAGGAATCCCATGGCTCTGGTGTCCCCAACATCTTGGTGTCTCAAATACAACCCAGGTTTTACCTTCACAGCTTCAGACAACGGCCTCTCTGGGCCTCTATTCAAGAACTCCTGTGCTATGCCTGCTCTTGGCTGCTTTCCTTAACTATAGAGGAAGGTTCCTCAACCCCTCTCTTGAATCCTTCTTGACTCTATATCCAGAACCTCATGGGCAAAGCTACCAAATTCTTCTGCTTGCTGGGTCTAGAACCCAGCCCCCTCCTTGAATTACACTTGCATAAGCTTTCTGTTGTTAATGGTTTCCTTTGCTGCCTAGGCATTCCTTTAATTCCTTTTCACAAGTTGCAAGTTTAGCTAGGTGGGGTCTTGTTGCTCAATTAGGCCTTTCTTTAAACTTTTTTTCCCCTTGAGCATAGGCTTTGGCTCCAACATTATATTTTCTGGTGCTCTTTTTCTCCCCAAACTGTACAGTTTGTATTTCTCTTTGCCCAGTGTGGTAGTTTGAATGTATTTGGGCCCCATAATCTCATAGGGAGTGGCACTGTTAGGACGTGTGGCTTTGTTGGAATGGGTATGGCCCTGTTGGAGGAAGTGTGTCATTGTGGGGGTGGGCTTTGATGTTTCTTATGCTCAGGATACTGCCCAGTGAGTCACTCAACTTCCAGTTGCCTGCAAGATGTAGGAGGACATTTGCCGTTTCTCCAGCACAATGCCTGTCTACACACCGCCGTGCTCCCTGCCATGATGGATTGAACCTCTGAACTGTAAGCCAGACATCACAATTAAATGTTTTCTTTCTAGGAGTTACTGTGATCATGGTGTCTCTTCACAGGAATAGTAATCCTAAGACACCCAGCTTGCTCCTTTTCATTGTAGATTTGTATAAGAGTGATCACAAATCACCACATGACATAGTCAATACTAGACTGTCGTGAAATCGCCTCTGCCAATGGCATCAATCCCAAACTCTTCAGTTTGGCCTCAGGCAGGTTTTAGGACAAGGGCAAAACCAGCCACATTCTTTGCCAAAATATCACAAGAATGGTGTCTTGGTCACTTGCTAATATTCTTCTCCTTTGAAATCTCTTGAGCTGGGCCCCATGGTCCACATCACAATCAACACCACTGTCTTCAACAGTCCTATTAGGATGACCCATTAAGCCTTGGTTAAAGTGCTTAATTGCCTTTCTAGTTCAAAACCCCAAGTCTTCCACACTCCTCTAAACAACAGCATGATCAGGCCTGTCGCAGAGATACAAGCTTCTGTCTCAGTTAGTGTTCTATTTCTGTGAAGAGACACCATGACCAAAGCAATGTATAGGAGAAAACATTTAACTGGAGGCCTGCTTATAGCTTCGGAAGGTTAGTCTATGAGCACAACCAACAGATAGGCAGGTGCTAGAGAAGTAGCTAAGAACTACATCCTGATCCTCAGTAATCAGGCAGGGGGAGAGGGAGAGAGAGGGAGGGAGAGAGGGAGAGGGAGGGAGAGAGGGAGAGGGAGGGAGAGAGGGGGAGGGGGAGGGAGACTCTGACTGGGCCTGGCATGGGGTTTTGAAACTTCAAAGCTCACTCCTGGTGACACACTTCCTTCAACAAGGCCACACCTCCTAATCCTCCCCAAACAGTTCCACCAACTGGGAACCAAGTATTCAAACATATGAGACTATGGGGGGCATGCTCATTCAAACCACCCCAGACACCAAGAACATTAATTTAATGTCATTAAAGGAAAAGGAAGTTATATTATATTATATACCCCAAATTCTTCTTTCGTTCCCTGCCCTCGCCACAACAGTATGATTCCCTAAGCTACTGACCCTGGGTTTTCAGTGTAACTTGTAATATGGAATGTGAGGTTAAAAGATGTAAGATGATGTAAGAGTTGACATTTTTGATAATTTATATGATTTGGCTTGACCTCCTTGGGCTGCATTATCTATGCTTTTAACTAGAGTTCCATATTTGGATTCAACCTAACACTTACATGGGTTGAAATTTTTGATATACAAATAAGTTATGCAAAAATAGTTATTGCAGAATTTATTGTAGAGGTAAAATTTAGAAAGAACAGAAGAAAGGTGAATAAAAGTTATGAAGTTATAGCATTTTCTTACTATGGAATTTTTGTGATGTCTTTACATGAAAAGATATGAATAGTGTAAACCAGAAAAAGCAATTTCCAGAACTATAGATGATTCCATTCTTGTAGCAATGAAAATTATAATTATGCATAGTTAAAGATACATATTTGCATCTTTATTATATACACAGAGGAAAAAACTGAATGCAAAGAGAATCTCTGGCCACTGCAGTAAAGAAAAGGAAGCCTCTGCTGGCAGACTCTGAAATGCTGTGCCTGGATGCGTGCATAAGATATTAATGAATGAAAGACACAAAATGACAATAACAACCCTTTTCCTTTTCTTTGTACCAGCTTCCATCCCGCTGATAACTGTTTCCTGTGTTCATTTGAGAAGCTCTTGCAATGCATACAGCCACCTCATATATGCATCTATTTATCTATCCCTCTTCACTATCAGAACTGATTCCTCTGCCTCTTGAGAATGCTGACCTACCTATTGTCCTCACAGAGGCATTATAGTCCGCCATCTGAGCTTTGCTGTTAGGCAAGTTGTCCAGCATTTTACTTTTGCAAAGGCAATAAAGCAAAATCATTCTTGCGAATACATTTTTGCTAATCAAACCCAGCTTAATCTATCAGGTAAGCTTCCGTCAAAGGGATTGTTGGTAGGAGATACGCATTTTATACTCTGACGCACATTGCCAAATTCTTCAGAAAGGTCACAGCAATATCTATTTCCACCAGTAATTTGCAAGAGCACTTCCTTTGGGCTTGTAACATTAGGCATCATCTTTTTTTGTTTGGTTGGTTGGTTTTTCGAGACAGGGTTTCTCTGTGTAGCTTTGCGTCTTTCCTGGAACTCACTCTGTAGCCCAGGCTGGCCTGGAACTCATAGAGATCCTCCTGCCTCTGCCTCCCAAGTGCTGGGATTAAAGGCATGCGCCACCACCGCCCAGCTGGGCATCATCTTATAGCTATGTTTGTCAATCTGAAAAGCAAGAAAAAAAATCCCTCTGTTCACAGTTTTATTCAATTAATAGTGAGTGAGGTCATGTTCATTTTTCTCAGAGGCCTTGAACCGTTCTCCTCCTGGATTGGCGGTCCCTTTCACAGTGACTTGTAAAGATTCTTTTGATAACTGAAGAAGTTTGACACTCTATCATTTATTTTGTAGATACAATGTTCCAGTTTGTCATTAGTCTCTTGACTTGGGGGCATTTTTCCCATGAAGCTTTTTGAAATACTGTATGAACAAATACATTGATTATATTTTTGTAACTTCTGATTTTGTTCTTAATTTAAAACAATTTCTTCATCACAGAAAATCAATTCCTGTGATTTAAAGTCTTTTATGCTGAAATCATTAATCTGCCCAAGCACTAATTTTGGTGGGGAGAGAAATATTTACTTTTAACGTTGGAAGCATTTTTACTGTGAGTTTTCTAAAATGGGTGTGCATGTGCTTCTATAATTTAAAAATTTCAGTAAATCAAAGAAGACAATAAGTCATTATGACCCAAAGGATGGAGCCTGGAGACAGAAAGAGCAGGCTACTTTAACAGATGTGTTTGTCCAGTACATTGACCAGCTATAATTTTCCAGGTGCTAGGCCCTGATGACATAATACAAGCCCGGATTCAACAACTGACAGCGGTAATTAGGAGGAGAAGCCCTGACGGAAGTGTTTGAGAACAATCACCATGACAACGAGGGCCTGAGCTGTCACTATGGCGGCACAGTGCCTGAATGATGACTGGAGAGAGTGTGTCGAAAAAGGTGCACAGGCAGGGTGCAGATGTTTCAAAATTATGCTTTTGCTTGTCAAACCGAAGTTATTGCTCCCCCTTTCCTTAGTGTTCTCTTTTTGGGAAAACTAAAGACAGTCTATGCAGATTAAAAGTCATCGCTACTCATGACTGTCCCAGCTAGGGAACAATGAATCACCTTTGACCCAGAGAATTATCATGCAATATAGCACATATTACATATGCAGTGTTCTTGTGCCCTGAAGCTCTGCCTGTGTTGTTTACTGGAGGGCCTGGGGCTTTTTGTTTGTTTGTTTAAACAAGATTTCTCTGTGTAGCCCTGGCTGTCCTAGAACTTGTTCTATAGATCAGACTGGCCTCCAACTCAGAGCTCCGCCTGCTTCCGCCTCCCAGATGCTGGGATTAAAGATGTGTGTCACATTTTCTTCCTACAGCCACCATAAAGATTTCTGTCCAACATTTAAATAAAAATGTATGTGTGCTGCTTGGTCTCAATGGTGAAATTTGATCAGGATTTGATTGAGGCACACCACACTGCCTCAACTTGTATTAGAGGAATCTGTGAGAAGCGTGCCTGGCCATCTATAAAATAGGCTTCACAGTGGAACATCGGAGTTCCTGGTGAACTCCAGAGTAAGGCTGTCTGGGCTGAAGCACAGCTCTACCAGTTACTGGTGTGCACTGGTGGAGAACTTCATGTCCCATGACTGCTTAGTGTCTCCGTGTGAACTAGGGATGATGACAACACAACCTACTCCACTAGGTTGTGGTGAGTAAATCGATCACTACCAAACCCACCCAGCTGGTTTTCTATGTCGGGGGCGGGGGGGGGGGGAAGGTCCTCCTTCTACAGATTCAATCAACTTGAGGTTTTAAAAGTATTTTAGAAAATTGTCTGCACTGAGTAGGAATAATTTGGCTTCTTTCCCCTGTCTCATTGGTGTAGTGAAGACTTGGGACACTGCATTGAGTAAAGCGTGAAGATGGTAGGGTCCCTTATCTCATTCTACATTTTAGAAGAAATGTTCTCACTCTGCCCCAACTCACTGGCTATAGGTGTATTCTATTTAGCCTTTCTTATGGTAAAGTATGTTTCTTCTATTCCTAGTTTCTTCAAGGCTTTTATCAAGAAGGCATGTGAAAATTCATCAAAGTTCTTTTCAGCATCAACTGAACTAAATACGTAATTTCTGTCCTTAAGTCTACTTATGTGCTGTATTAAATTCATTGATTTGCATACATTAAACCAACCCCTGCATCCTTGGAATGAAACCAACTTGGTCATGGTGTATGATCTTTTTAAAAGTAAATAATATTTTACTTATTATTTGAGAACTTCATTACATTTATACAATGTAGTTTGATCATATTCAACTCACTCCTGTCCTAGCTCCTCTCAGATTCACCCCACCCCTTCTAAATTCCCTATCTTCTATTTAAAAAAGAAAATAGCTCACTGAGTCCGACTTGTGTTGTGGATATACTAATAAGTGTGGGACAAGCGACTGGAATGTGGTTGACCTACCAGGGACCCTGTCCTTAAAGAGAACTGACTCTTCTCCCAAAGCCAACTGTCAGTAGCTCCTTAGCTAGGGGTGGGGACTCACGAGTCCCTCCTCATCGCTTGCTTGGATGTTGACTGGCTTGATCTCGTGTGCGCAGTCACAGCTGCTGTCGAGTTCATGAGTACAGTGGTCCTGTCACATCCAGGTGACATTGCTTGCTTCTGTCTTCCCTGACCTGTGTTTTCCCCTACTTCCACAACGATCCTGGAGTCTCGGAATGATGGGGTGTGGTACAGGCATCCCATTTGTAGCTGAGCATGCCACAGACACTTTCTCTGCACTTTGATTGGTCATGAGTTTCTCTGTTGATCTACTACACTAAGCTATTGGTTTAGGAATATAAATTTAAGGGGCAGTTTGATATTGTTTCCATTTAACAAAATAATAGTAATGGGTTCACCACTGGGGCCTACATTATGATCTTAATGTGTTCTTGAATTTGATTTGCCAGATTAATTGAGAATTTTATTGTGTGTCTAGATTAACCAGGGAAAGTGGTCTAAAGACTCAGTTAAAAAACTTGGTCTACAAACACTTTCAACTCAGTAACAGGATACAAAAGCAATACACACAAAATGAATAGCTTTCCTATGCACCAATAATGAACATGTGCAAAAGAAATCAGAAAAAAAAAAGAAATCCCATTCACAATAGCTTTAAAAAAATAAAATTCCTAGGAATAAAGTTAATCAAAGGAGGTGAAAGATCTGTACAATGAAAGCCTCAAGATGCTGAAAAATGAAGGTGAAGAAGCCACTACTAAAATGAAAAGACCTTCCATGCTCAATGGTAGGTAGAATTAATATCATGAACATGGCTACAGTATCAACAGCAGTTTACACATTTGGTATAGTCACCAACAAAATCTCATTTACATTCTTCACAGGATTAGAGAAGACAATTCTAATATTCTTATGGAAACACCAAGTACCCTAAGCAGCTAAGACACTCCTTAGCAGAAAGGACAATATTGGAGGTGTTACATCTGATCTCAAATTATATTACAGAGCCATAGTGACAAAATCACCATGGTCCTGGTACAAAAACATGCAGAGCGATAGATCAGAGGACTCAGAAATAAGGCCACAGAGCTGAGCTATAACAACCTATTTTTTTCAAGTTATTTTTATGTGTGTGTATTTTGCCTACACATATCCCTGTATCATATGCATGCTTGGTCCCTTGGAAGCCAGAAGAGGGCAGCAGATCTCCTGGAATAGGAGTTATAGACAGTTGTGAGCCACCATGTGGATGCTGGGAATCAAACCCAAGTCCTTTGACTATTCTTAACCACTGAGCCATCTCTTCAGCCCTGAGCAACTTATTTTTTGACAAAACAATTAAAACATATATTTGAGAAAAGAAAACCTATTGAATAAATGGTGCTGGGAAACTGTATTTCCATATATAAAAGAACGAAAGGCCCATCTCAGCCTTCCAAAAAATCAATTCTAAATGGATCAAACAAACCATAATGTAAGACCTGGAACTTTGAAGGCTAGAGGTAAAGACAGATGGAACAACTCAAGATTTAGACACAGGCGAGGACTTCAAACAGCATAACATGAAATTGAGCTCCAGCACAGCAGAGAAAACCACCACCAGAGTGACGAGAGCTGTGAGTCTGAACATCTCCTGATGGAGTCTTCACCAACTACACATCCAAAGGGGATTAGTGTCGCCTAGATAATGACTTGTAAAAACTAAAACCACCCCCCCTCCACGTCAGCCAGTCATTAAATGGATTAATAACCTGAATGGGCAGTGTAAGCCCCCCAAGCCACACGAGTGGCCAGGCCCCTCCCCCAGGACCCCTAACTGCCAGGGTCCACCCACAGAATAGTCTAACTGCCCTAACTGACATCCCACCAGTCTCCGTCCTGGAAAGCTCCACTCCCTTCCCAAGAAGCTCTATATAAGCCCTCTTCTATCCTGTTCACTTTGCTGCTGTTTCTTGCCCCAGCAGAGGCAGCCACCCTCCTGGTTTTTTCCCCTCCCAATAAATCTCTCGTGTGAGGTTTGTTGTGTGGTGTGACTTGGTGGTATTCTTTGGCTCCCGGCTGTCTGGATAACTTTCCATCTGAGCTGTAATGCTTACAGGCAGTCCTGGGAAGAAGAAATGTAAATGGCGAATTATGTGCTTTAAAAAGCATTCAACATCCTTTGTTATCAGGGAAATACAATGAAAACTGCTGTGAGATTCCATCTCAGCCCTGTCAGAAAGGCTATCATAAATCAAACAAACCCAACCCAACCCAAAACACACTGGCTGACTCCAAATGCTGGTGAGGGTGTGGCAGGACAGGAGCCCTTATTCACTGTTGGCGGGAATGTAAACTACTGCAGCCATCATGGAAATTGGGGTGGTTCCTCAAGAAAACCGGAAACGGATCTGCCACGTGACACAGCTGTACCACTTAGGGGCACATGTTGGAAGGGCTCCAAGTCAATCATCACAGAGATACTTGCACACCTGTGCTTACTGCTGTGCTGTTCACAGTAGCCAGGAAATTGAATCTGCTTTGACATCCATCAGCAGATGACTGAATAAAGAAAGTGTGGCCCATGTACACAATGGAATTTTATGCACTGTAAAGAAAAAAGAAATCATGACATTTGCAGGGAGATAGATGGAACTGGAAATCATTATGTACAATGAAATGAGGCAGACTCAGAGGACAAGATTGTTATATATATATATATATATATATATATATATATATATATATATATATATATATATATATGTTTTTCAAGACAGGGTTTCTCTCTGTGTAGTTTTGGTGCCTGTCCTGGATCTCGCTCTGTAGACCAGGCTGGCCTTGAACTCACACACAGAGATCTGCCTTGCTCTGCCTCCTGAGTGCTGGGGTTAAAGGCGTGCGCCACCACAGCCTAGCTAAGCATGTTCAATCTTATATGCAGTACCTACGTTTAAAATTCTGTGTGTGTTCGCCTTTACAGCTATGTGTGTAAATCACCAAACTAGAAGGGGGTCATTGGAGGGGAGCAAGAGATCTAAGTGGGGATGGTAATGAATACATGTGTCACGAGGCAGAAGGAACCCTTTATGGAGGAATGTAGGGAATGAGCCAGAGTCAGGCAGGACACATGGGAAGGCAATAGTGGAGAGGAATAATAGAAAGCAAAATATTATGACATGTATGTATGAAAAATGCCATAATGAAATCTATTGCTTTATATGCTCACCTGAAATTTTTATTTTAAAATGTGCTGGGGAGATAGCTCAGCGTGTAAAGCGCCAAGTAAGTGGGATGACCTGCGTTTGACCCTCAGAAGCCATGTAAAGAGCCAAGGCATGGTGGTACAAGCCTGTAATCCCAACACAGGGGAGGCAGAGGCAGGAGGATGCCAGGGCTCATTAGCCAGGCAGCAGTGAGAGACTCTGTCTCCAAAAACAAAGTGGGCAGTTCCTGAGGAAACATCTGAGATCGACCACTGATCTCTAAATACACACTCTGCATCCACACAGGCATGAACGAATACACACACACCACACACACACACACACACACACACACACACACTCAGTCTTTGTGTTTTATGATCATGGGTAGCTCTTATAAAGGAAAGCATTTAATTGGGGCTGGCTTACAGTTTCAGAGGTTTAGTCTGTTGTCATCATGGCGGGCAGCACAGCAGCATGCAGGCAGACATGGTGCTAGAGAAGTAGCTGAGAGTTCTACATCAGAGTCCGCAGGCAGCAGGAAGAGAGAGACACTGGGCCTGGCTTGGGTCTTTGAAACCTCAAAGCCCACCCCCAGTGACACACCTCCTCCAACAAGATCACACCTGTTCCAACAAAGCCACATCTCCTAATCCCTTCCAAGTAGTGCCACTCCATAATGACTAAGCATTTAAACACATGAACCTATGGGGATCATTTTTATTCAAACCACCACCACCACCATCACTACCACCACCACCACCACCACCACCACCACCAACAACAACACACACACACACACACACACACACACACACACACACGGGTGAGGATTAAAAAAACCTTCACTGACAAGTAGAGACATTTTCTTATTTTTATTCCCTAAACAACACAGTAGGAAAACTAATCACCTATTGTTTCCATTATATTACATCTTATAAGGAATCCAGATTTAAAGTTTATTTGGTGGATGTGTATGTTACATGCCAATATGACTCCACCTTATATAAAGGACTTCAATCCCAAATTTGGTTTCTGTGGGAATCCTGGAATCAGTTCCCTGTGAACTCTGAGGGACGACTGTAGTCAGTGTAGTGCTTGGCAGATATGAACCGTTGTCAGCTTGGTTAAAATGTTAGAGGAGATAAGTCAGGGGACTCTGGTGTCATTCGGACTCAGTTTCCCCAGTGTACTCCTGTCACTCGTTGTATAATCTTGGACAGCTATGACACGAAGATAACAGAAGTTTAAACTGTGTGGTACAGTTTGGGGTAGTGGGAGTGACGCTGTAGACATCAGTATGTGTTATCTCTATTCACAGGCCTGATGAGAATGAGCCCTCACAAAGGCTTCTGCTGTTTCCCATCACCACGTGGGGCAACATATGTAAGACCTGCTCTGTAGGCGCCAGTCTTCATCACTCAACTGACCAAAGCCTCTTCTAGGTTGTTTCCAAATACGAATAATTGTTCAATTTCTTCCTGTAGAATTCAGCTTTGAGTTAAACTCCAGGATTCTTACTTTTGGAAAGACTGACAAAAATTCATCTTTGGATTGCCTGGTGTGTTAGTCCAAAGGACAGGGCTTCCTGGAGTCTCATCTGAGACGCCTGGTGGCCATTGGAGCCATCCTGGGTCCAAGAGGTGGCTGGAGAGTTTTTGGTCCTCTCCGGGATCTGCGCATCCCGGAGCAAAGGTGAGGAAGCAGCGCCCCCTGGTGGCTGCCGGGGAGACACCAGCTAGCCCAGTCGGAGTTGTGGGCCGGGAGTTTCCTGCTGGTTCATTCAGCACTGGACTGTGGACTGTGAGTCTGTCTTTCCTTCTAGGAAATAGCTATTAACCCCAGAACTCCCACTTCAGGACAAGGTTTTCTTTTTGGCAGACAATGTAATAAACCACATAAAACATCTCAGAAAATCTTCAGTGGAACTATTGGGATAAAAGAGTAGAGGGTTAACAATGATTACCTTTTTTTATTACATTTTATTTTTTTATGTGCACTTTAATATGCATCTGTGTGGGTGCATGTGTGCCCTTGTGTTTATGTGAAGGACAAAGGGAGTCTGTTTTCTCCCTCCATCACGAGGGATTCAGGAATTGAACCCAGGTCCAAAGGTCTAATGGCAAGCCCCTTTCCCTGGGGAGCCATCTTGCGGGTCCCACGTGTTGATTTTCATTTTGTGCCTGATAGGGTGCCAAGAACTTACATGAATGCTTACCCGTCAGAATAATTTCTTACAACAATCCTCAGGTAAGCAATATTACGATTTCCACTTTGCAGATGTGGAAACTGAGGCACAGTGATTAAGTAACAGTAAACATAGGAAAACACAAACTCAGCCTCAGTCAAAAGATCCCTGGAGTTTGCTTTTTAACACTACACTCTTTTCTCTCCAGTACTGTAACAAAATAAAGTGGACACTGTAACAGGGGGAAAGAAACAGACAAGAAGAAGACGTCTTTATAGAAGTAATCCAATTTTAAAAAAGAAATTAAGCAAGAAGCCAATCAGAAACGTAAGAGTGACTTTTTTGTCCTAGCGCTCAAGGACACATGAACTCAGTAGCAGGTGGATGGCAATGCTGTCCCATATACTCACAGCTATAACTCCAGGCAGCAAACCGCCTCCCTGATTTTGGTCAATGAGCCTTGACCAAATCTTGTGAAATTCATTTACCATGTTCCTTCCCAGAGCTTAGATTTTCCTGGGGAACACCAGAAAGCAGTTCATCTTTCTGGGCCAAACAGGGGCCTTTTCCTTCCCTGGAAGGTGATTGTTAGAAGCTCATTCTGAGTCTGGCAGAGTCTTCCCACATCACGAGCAATCCGCGTGGCAGTTTGAAAGCTTGGGCTCTCCCCCTGCCAGACGACTTCCCAGTGACTGACACCATCACCACACAGAGCATGTGTGAGCACCTTGTAGCCCTCACTCACACGGTGAGCAGTGGCTTTAGTGTTTACGGCTTTCTTCAAGTTTCGGTGTTAGCTCACTGCAAATGTTTCAGAGGCAGGGAAGAGCTCTTTTCTGATAGGTGCAGTTTAATAACTTAGCTCGCAACAGTTTTTAAGGCCTCATAAATATCTTTCATTATCATGTCCAGGGACAACTTTACCTGGAGCTCTTGAAGCCATCTGCTTGGCTTCCCTGAAGATGGTGGTGTTTTTACTGTCACGTAGGACCGAGGTGTAGACAAATTTCTAAATAGTCTTAGCCAAACACAGGGGTAACAGCCGAAGAGATCAGAGAAATAGTGAAGAGCCACAGACTAACCTTAACTTACCACCTCGCCATCGCTTCCCAAGAGAGAGATTCCTCCTGTCTAACCTGCACTTTTATTACCTTGCTGTTCTGCCTTCTCATTGGCTCTAAGCCCAGCCATGTCACTTCGTCACTGCCTGTCTATACAGACCTCCAGGTCTCTATGGTTGGTACTGGGATTAAAGGCTCGTGTCACCACGCTTGGCTGCGTCCTTGACCACACAGAGACTCTGCCTGCCACGTGATCCGATTAAGGGCGTGTGCTACCACCGCCTGACTTCTGTTTATGGCTTGCTATGACCTCTGATCTCCAGGAAAACTTTATTAACTTACAAAGAGAAGATCACATTCCAGCACAAATGAAATATCACCACACCAAGGAGATGTGAGCTGCCAGGCTTCCATTGTGAGAAGGGGAGCCGAAAGCTGCTTCTGAGACTGACTTCTCAGACACAGTCTGAGAGACCTAAGGGTCTGTGCTTACAACTGGTGCATTAATCAGCTTTGTATTACTGCATCAAACACCAACTACTTAAAAGACAAAATATTATTTTGGCTCACAACTTTGGAGACATCAGTCCATACTTAATTGGTCCATTACATTCGGGCTAGCAGGAAGGGTGGCACATGGTTCACGGTTGAGAACACAAAGGATGAAGAAGGGGCTGGGACCCTGTATCCCTCCTAAAGGCACACACTCAGTGACCTAACTACTTCTCACAAGGCCCCGTGTCCGAGAGCTTCCACCGTCTCCCAGTAGCATGAAGCTGAGGACCAAACCTCTAACATGTGGGCCCCTGGGGGATGCTGAGCCCCAACCACAGCAGTTAGCTAAGTCTGTGTCCTCAGAAGCTACTTGGCATCCCAGCTCACCCCACATTCTGCCCCATTAGCTGAGAAAATGCAAGTGCATCTCTGCTTCCCTTTCGCTGGCTGGGAGGAAAAACTTCATATGATACCCTAAAGAACACAGAAAAGACTCACCAATTTGTAGTGTTCTTTGCGTTTTTTTGGAATGTATCAGGATTGGGTGGTTGACTGACTTCTAATGACCTCAACGTGTGGAGATCATGCCTTTCTCTTTAAGACTCAAAAATCCAGAAGAAGATGTTTTGATCAAGCTAACTATGATCACAAAAGTAACAGGACTGATCTGGAAGACAGGCCTACTTTTCAGTGCTGGGGATTGTGTAGTCTTTTATTCTATAAATCCCTAGGGGCCTTCCATGTCTCAGTCCTAGAAACTGGCCTCTGAGAGTGAGAAAAGGAAACCAAAACTGCAATCATTTCCACCATAAACTCACTGCATGTCCCCAAATATAGATGTCGGAGCTCTAACTCTCAGCGTGGCTATCTAGATTGGGGATGGGGCCTCTAGGGAGCTAGCTAAGGTTACGTGAGGTCATTAAGGTGGGTCTCTGATATGCTAGGGTTAGTGTCTGTCTTAGTTTGCTCTACATTGCTATGATAAAATGTGACACATTTGTCTGACCAAAAGCATCTTGGGGAGGACAGGATAGACCATTGTAGTCTATCCCAAAGACAAGTCGGTGCAGGAACTCAAGGCAGGATTTGGAGGCAGGAACTTGCTGGGTGGGTTGGGGTTGGGGTGGGAATACTCTCCTCAAGGCCTGCAGAGGGATGATATTCAGGGAGGCATGGGGGTGGGGTGGGGATGCTCTCCTCAAGGCCTGAGAGGGATGATCTTCAGGGAGGTGTGGGATTAGGGTGGGGATGCTCTCTCCAAGGCCTGAGAGGGATGATCTTCAGGGAGGTGTGGGGTTAGGGTGGGGATGCTCTCTTTGATGTCTGCAGAGAGATGATCTTCAGGGAGACATGAGGGTGGGGTGGGGATGCTCTCTTCAAGGCCTGCAGAGGGATGATCTTCAGGGAGGTGTGGAATGATTAAGGTGGGGATGCTCTCTTCAAGGCCTGCAGAGGGATGATCTTCAGCGAGGCAAGAAGGCAGTTTGGGCAACTGGTTCAACACAGCTCAGTTGTAGGTTCAGTCTTGAGAGTCTGATCCCGTGTAGTTTCTTTTAGGCATATTTAAGCACAACACAATTTGGTGAAAAATGCCCTGGTGATAATTAAGTTAATTCTATGTGCTCAGAAGCTGGTGTTGGTTCAAACCTCAAGAATCTGACCCCTAGTAATTTATTTTAGGCATATTTAAGCACAGCACAGTTTGGTAAAAACTTATTCTGCCAATAATCAACTCAATCCCATGTTCACAACAAAACAAACATACATCTCTTTGAGGAACAAATTAAACTAAGTATAATTGTGTGCGACTACATTGAAACCCTTTGTAAAGTCCATAAAGGAAGGTTTATAGATTGACTTGGAAAAACAAATTTATGAGAAGGGTCTTGGAGAGGATCTGGTGTTGGCAGAGTCTCTAGCCACACAGTAGAACAAAGGTCACCAGGCAACATGTCAACCACCAGCCTTCTGGGTGGGTAACAGGTATTGCATTCCTTCCCTTGAAGGAACAACCCTGTGTGCTTAACATTATAGGTTCCGCTTATCTGTGAGCACAAAGACCCCTGTGTCCCCTACAGGAAATGAAGCAGGAGCCATGCAGGAACGCTGCTTACTGGCTTGTTCCTCATGGCTTGCTCAGTCCACTTTCTTCTTCTTCTTTTTCTTCTTCTTCTTCTTCTTCTTCTTCTTCTTCTTCTTCTTCTTCTTTTTCTTTTTTTTTTCGAGACAGGGTTTCCCTGTGTAGCTTTGCGCCTTTCCTGGAACTCACTTGGTAGCCCAGGCTAGCCTCAAACTCACAAAGATCCACCTGCCTCTGCCTCCTGAGTGCTGGGATTAAAGGCGTGTGCCACCAATGCCCGGCTCAGTCCACTTTCTTACACCACCCAGAAACACCTGCTCAGGAGTGGCACTGCCCACAGTGGGTTGAGACCTCCCTCCTACATCAATCATTAATCAGAAAATGCCCTATACTTTGTCCAGGCAATCGGATGGAGACATTTTCTCAATGGAGGTTCTCCCTCTTCCCAGATACGTCTAGGTTTGTTGTAAGTTGACAAAGGCCAACCAGCAAGTGTCCTTACAAGAATAGCCACCAGCCTCCTGGTTTTCTCTCATGTTGAGAACTCACTGGGGAAAGGCTAGGACACAGGGAGAAGATAACTCTACAAGCAAGGGAAAGAGCAACCCCAGACAGCAGATTTATGTGCATCTTGATTATGGACTTCTGGTCTTCAAAAGTATGAGAACCCAACCTGACCCAGGCTTTTCTGGATGTGTGTCTGTCCTTTCCTCATCCCCTCCCCGCTCCTAGCTAGGGTTCCAGGATCTAAGCCACATGGGATTCTGGCAAGCAGCATAAGCAGAACAAGACAAGTGTCTGGAAGCTTTATAGGGTACACAGTTTCTAAAGGGTCTGTGGCAGAACTGTGTTTCAGTAAAACCGTGTTAAGTGTAAACATATGGATGTAGGCATTTAAAAACATTAGTCTTAGAATGACTTCAAAGACATCACCAGACTGCCAACAAGGTCCATGATGCAAACCCAAACAAAAAACCAGACAAAAACAAAACAAACCCCCGCCTCTGACCTCTTTCTGTGGTGTTGGTATGTCTCTCAACTTGTTTTAAACCAAAAATTTAACTAGGGCCCAATATAACCCATCTATAACTTTTAACTATATTAGAACCTATTGTTTGATACAGTCATATGCGGAAGAACATTATACAGAATCCTCTAAAGTATTTGATTTTACCAGATATTTGTATTGAGTATGAGCCACTAAATACCACCATGTAATCTTATGTATAGACATCATGTTTAGTTTACATGTGCATATACCATGTGCTGCATTATACCGTGTAAGTCTTTCAAATGAGAGCTAACAGCACAGTAAATTTGACAAGGAAATAAAATATCATTACTGATTGGTCAGGGTCCCTCCTGTGGAGCGGAGCTGCTGACGTCTGAAATGGAAACAACCCACACACTTAGCGACAACGTGTAGAGAAGATGGCCAGTGAGGTGCACTAAACTGTTAGTGAAATGGAGAAGTCGGTGTTTCTCCTGTACCGGGCACTGTAAAGGGCAAGTGGCTTCTAATGAGTCCTAAGGAAACCAAGCAGCCTTTCTTGGAGAAAGAATAATTGACAGGCTCCACAGCTGGACCAGCTCACAAGTCCATCGACAGCAAACACAAGGCAAGTGTCAGTGAGGATGTGGAGAAACCAGAATCCCAGTCTTGGGGTGAGAATGCAAAAATGATGTAGCCACTTGGGAAGCTGGAGATTCCACAAAAACTTAAATATAGAAACAGCATATGGTCAAAGGATCTGACTTCTGGGCATTTATCCAAAAATAACTGATGTAATATAGAGCTCAGGGAGAGATAACACTCTTTTTAATAGTTAGGATGTAACCTAGCCTAAAAGTAACTAATTGCAATAGTTAGGATGTGGCCTAGCCTAAAAGTAAGTATTTACAATACTTAGATGTGGCCTAGCCTAAAAGTCACTACTTGCAATAGTTACAATAGTTAGGATGTGGCCTAGCCTAAACGTTCGTTGACAGATGAATGAGGCATGTATATATATCAAAATACTACTTAGTCTTGAAAAGGCAGGACATTCTACAAACTGTGAATCTACACAGTTGAATCTTGAGTGCGAACGATGTGAAATAAAGCCACAATCACAAAAAAAGACAAGTCACAATTCCATTCATAGGAGGTATTTAAAATAATCAAATTCATAGAGTCAAAGGTTAGCAGGGACCGGGTGAAGGAGAAATGGGCAGTTAGTAATCATAGTTTCAGTCCAGCATGATGAATAGACTCTGGAGGTCTGCTGTATACTGTTGTGCACACACTTAACAACTTTGTTAATAAGAGTTGGTCTCATGCTGTGTTCTTTTTTTTTTTTTTGGTTTTTCGAGACAGGGTTTCTTTGTGTAGCTTTGCGCCTTTCCTGGAACTCGCTTTGGAGACCAGGCTGGCCTCGAACTCACAGAGATCCGCCTGCCTCTGCCTCCTAAGTGCTGGGATTAAAGGCGTGCGCCACCACCGCCCGGCTCATGTTGTGTTCTTACAAAACAAAAACAACCGCTAAACCCAACCCCAAACAAAACGGTGCTGTACAACATGCCAAACACCGAGAAATAAGCAGAGGCCAAGTTTTTATGAATGTGTAAGTAAAACAGCTACAGAAAACAGGTGGTGAAATGGTGGGTAAAGGTGCTTGTCACCAAGCCTGATCATGTGAGTTCAGCTGCTGGAATGTGCACTGTAGGAGGGCAGAACTGAGTCCCGCAGGCTTTCCTTTGACCTCACACATGGGCGGTGGCCCTCAAATCCCTACACATATACACATGTAAATAAATAAATCAATAAAATAATTGTAAACTTTGGTGGGAATTTCCCTTTGTACTGTATTGGCCTATGGAGATAAACTGCAGGAAATAGGCAATATGTAAGAGTAGTATTACCTGCCTCCAATAAGACATACCCACACTAATGAAAGGGGATGTGAAGCAGGTGCATGGCAGTAGCCATTAAATGCAACTGAAGAAAAGTGGGCAGTCCAATCAACTCTGCAAGCACATGAAAGGCCGGTGGGCTTAAATTGGGACTTACTTTTTTTGATTATCTGTAGGATTGTTTTAAAATTTGAAAGGCACTTGGCCATAGAAACAAGACATTCGTAAATATTCTCATCCTTTGGTCCCATGATTCTTTTATGGGATTCTGTCCCAAGTCATAATTCCAAATGAGGAGACTCTGCATAAAGATGCTTGTCACAGTATTGCTTTTAATACAGAAAAAATAGTTTAATAATCAGGAAACAAGTCATTGCATACATCTTGTGTTATTACCAGGCTGCAGAGACGGCTCAGGGGTTAAGAGCACTTGTTGCTCTTCCAGAGGACCAGAGCACTGCCCTAGCACCCAATTCCAGATCCCTCCTCTGGCCTCAGAGGGGAACTCGCACCTACGTGGGACATACACTCACGCTCACAAAGACATACACATAAAAATAAAATCTTTTTTTTTTTGGTTTTTCGAGACAGGGTTTCTCTGTGTAGTTTTGCGCCTTTCCTGGAACTCACTTGGTAGCCCAGGCTGGCCTCGAACTCACAGAGATCCGCCTGCCTCTGCTTCCCGAATGCTGGGATTAAAGGCGTGCGCCACCACCGCCCGGCAAAAATATAATCTTAAAAAAATATGCTGTCACTAAAAGTTAAGGCAAAGTTAATAGCGTGGTCTATATACAGAGTTCTAGTACAGCCAGGAATACATAGAGAAACCCTGTCTCAAGAAAACAAAAGGCAAAAAATAATACAAGAATTTACAGTAGATTTTAAAAAGTTGAAAAATGAACATAGCTATGGTTTTCATGTATCTGAGATATATATATATGTGTGTGTGTGTGTGTGTGTGTGTGTGTGTATTCGTGTGTGAATTTGAGCATGCACGGGGCAGTCAGAGGTCAAGCTAGAGTGTGTGGGTCCTTCCACTTGACCTTGATTTTGAAAAAGGCTGTTTTTGCATTTTTCCTCTGTAGGAAAATGCAGAGGAAATGAGCCGCCTCTCACCTCTCCCTAGGAGCTCTGGGTCTCCTGTTTGGGAATTGTTTTATTTTGGTCAGCAAATGTTGGATGTCCAGTACTTGAACCACAGAGATCCCGTCTTCAGGGAACTTAACGCCTGCGTGGCGGGTGGCAGAAAACGAGATCCACCGACTAAAGACCGCAATAGGTGCTGAGCGCTCGGCAGAAGAAGAAACGAGGACGAGAGAATCCACTGGACAGTGCTCGCACTCTGCGACCGGAGCGCTTGCCGGGAGGCCGGGAGGCCGGGACGCTGCTGCCGCCGCCGCCGCCGCCGCCGCCGCCGCCGCCGCCGCCGCCGCCGCCGCCGCCGCCGCCGCCGCCGCCGCCGCCGCCGCCGCCGCCGCCGCCGCCGCCGCCGCCGCCGCCGCCGCCGCCGCGGCGGGCGGACGGGCGGGTGTAGGTTGGGCACGCGCCTACTAGGGGAAGCGGGTCACGTGACCCGGGAGGCGGGGTAAGTTAGCGAACGGAGTTTGGCCCGGTGCTCGCCCGACTGCAAGACGGGCGGGGCCGGGAACCAAACAAACGCAACGTCTCCCGAGCGGCAAGGGGGCGGGGCCGACAAGTCGGGTCGGGCCTGCCGCGTCCCGAGCGCAGGCCTTCCGCCGGGTTGATCTTACGGTTGCCGGCCGCTGTGGCCCCGCGGTCTACGGTCGGGCGAGAGAGCCGCGCGCTGCAATGGCGACCTTTGTGAGCGAGCTGGAGGCGGCCAAGAAGAACTTGAGCGAGGCGCTGGGGGACAACGTGAAACAGTAAGAGCCTCTGGGGCCGGCCTCCGGGCCTGCGCGTGGGCGTGCTCCTGGCCCGGGGCTGCCGTAGTCCCTGGACTCCCTCACCTCCCGGAGGCCTGAGGCGCCTTGCGGCCGCCGCGGCTCCCGGCCGGGACTCGAGGCGCTGGAGGACCGCCTCCCGGGCGCCCCAGAGACCGGGGATGCCCGCGTGGGGCGGGAGCTGCGCCCTGGATGCCGGGGAGTCGGCGGGACTGGGGTGCGCCGGGCCGGGGGGCCGGGGGGCCGGGAGGGCTTCCTGGAGGCGGTGCTCCGGGGCCAGCGGGGCGCGTTGAGAAGCGCTTTGAAAGCGGGTTCGGCACAGACCCCAGTTGCAGTCGGTCACCCAGCATCTCAGCATCCACAGGGACGGCAGCCCAGCCGGCGGTAGGACGCCTTTTCCAGCTCTCTAAACGTATTATCTAGTCCTCCAAACCGGTGTGAGAGCTGCACGGTTACTACTCCCATCTGATAGACAGGACACCGACCCCAGAGAGGTTAGTTATTCCCCACAAGCCAGCGGCCAGGGATGGGACCAAGGCTGTGTGATGCTGCCCAGGGGTTGCAAAGGACCCCCAGGCGCCCAGCCAGACTGTCAGCAGTGCCTGGAACAGAGTGACAGCTCCGTAAACTGCAGCCTGCCGCAGCCCGAGGAAGTGCCTCAGTCTTTTGGGGAACCTCAACTCCGGCAAGCCTGGTGTTGATGCAGAAAATTGTCTAGAGCAGCCGTGAAGCAGAGCTGGCGTCTGTTGATAGAAAGGCTCTCAAGAAAGCGCACTCAAGAGCGTGGGTGCGGGGCTTCTCACCCGCGCCCCGCTTTAGTAAGAGGCTTTAAAAAATCGTTATTATTACTTGTAGATTGTAAGCACCAGAGTTAAAGGAGATGCTCAGGGAAAGGATAAGGTGTGGGCGTAGGCTTCTCAGTGGAGAGTCACAGCTAAGTGTCTTAGCATATGCATTTTAGTGGTTGTCTTTTTCTCTTTTTCTTTTTTTTTGGGGGGGTTACAATTTTCTTTCCCTTTTTTGCTGGTGAGTTGGACAGGCTTATATCTGATAAAGTAAAAAACCAGGAGCCATTAAAGTTGCACAAGGGCTTTCTGTTGGGATGCCTAGAAAATTGCGGGTTTACAGCCTGGAAGGGAGAAAGAGGTCTTAAGGCAGATATTGTTGTGTTGGAATTTTTGATTTCAGCTGGCTGGGGTGAGGGACTCTTTTTCCTTTTTATGTTTTCAGTCTGCTCATCCTGCCTCAAAACCTTCACACCAAGCTCTATGGGCAGCCAAATTGTATCACAGAAGGACTCTCTGAGATGCAAGGAGGAAACTAAATTAAAAAATTATTTTAATAGGTAAAAATGACAGCTTTTTTTTTAGCCTTTATTAGAATGGCTTTCTGCTTTTGCAATGCTGAGTGATAAAACTTACATTTAAAAAGCACACCAGGGGGATTGTCTCTTAGCCATACACAGTGCTCACAGGGTTTTGCAAGTGAATAGTCTTACATGGTGCTTAATTTGAAGGACATGGCTTGTGTATATGATTGCCTTTCCTCTGGTTAGCTACTGTACCTTCCAGAATCACACATGCATCAGTCACACGGTAAATTCAGGGCCTACAGAAATAGTTTTGAAGTTAGCAGCTTTCTCCTGTTCCATTGTAAAGACCAACACTCCATGTGCTGTTAGTCAAATATGGGTGCTGAATCTAAATTTTATTGCTTTGTAATGTGAAATCCATAGGTCTTTGTGCCAGGGATACAGTTCATGGTGAGGTATGGAATTGTATGGGATTGTTCTACATTTCTGTCTCCAGTCTTCATTCATTTTAAAAACGGCTTCTTGGTTAAGCTTGTTTTACAAGCTTGTCTCTTATATTTCCTCCTAAGCAGTTTGCTTTGCACTGAACGTCGTGACCATTTAAATGTAATTCTTGGTAGTGGGTAAATGAAGCTTATACAGAGTGCATGGATGTGAACCATTTACTATTTATCCAGCAGTCCAAATGTTAAACCAAGGACTTTCAGTTTCTCATATCCAGGAACATTTTCTTTTTGGTGGTGTTAGGAACTCCGTTTGTCTGCCGATTAGATTAGAACTTGAGCTCATCTGAAGGGGAGCATGGCGCCCAGAGTAATAAAGAGCACAGGTGACCACTCTCGTCCCCGGAAAAGTGCGGTTAGGAAGGAAGACCCCGTGTAGGGTTCTGGAGGGCAGCCTTTAACTTCTTTTTTTTTTTTTTTCTTCGAGACAGGGTTTCTCTGTGTAGCTTTGCGCCTTTTTCCTGGGACTCACTTGGTAGCCCAGGCTGGCCTCGAACTCACAGAGATCCGCCTGGCTCTGCCTCCCAAGTGCTGGGATTAAAGGCGTGCACCACCACCGCCCGGCTGAGGGCAGTCTTTAAAGAGATGACCGTGAGAAGGAAAGGCGCAGCTGGGCCTGTTCGGAGTCAGCCCTGAGTCCTCACCAGCCTCCTTTAGGGAGAAAGGATGTTTCTTGTTGGTCTTCTGGCTCTTGGGCGTGTTCATTTGCTAGGCCTGCTGTGACAAAATGCCACAGGCTTGTTGCTTAAACCACAGAAATTGATTTTCTCACAGCTCTGGAGGTTGTAAGTCCAAGGCCAGCGTGTCGAAGAAGGGGTGGGTTTCTTCTGAGACTTCTGCGACCTCTGCAGGAGTCTGGAGTGTCTGCCCCCTTCTACAGAGCTGACTAGACAGACGAACTACATGCCAAGATACTGGGTCTTCCCCGGAGGAACTCTGGGAGGCTTCCCACAGCTCAACCGCTGACACTGGGGTCTATAAACTTTTCTTCCCTGGGGGTTTGGAGCAGCTCGAGTGAACCCCGGGGTAGAGGCAGAAGTGTGCGGTTTTTAATAGTCTTTCCTTCTGCAGATACTGGGCCAACTTAAAGCTGTGGTTCAAGCAGAAGATCAGCAAAGAAGAGTTCGACCTGGAAGCCCACAGACTCCTCACACAGGACAATGGTAGGTCTTCATTTCTCCAAGTTTCCCCAGGTTTACAATGAGGACTTCTGGTTTTGATGGTGGGTCACATAATCTTAATACTGGTTTAAAAAGTTAACTGTAAAGAATGGGAGAGAGAGGGGGCAACATTTAAGTATTCACAAGCTAGGCTAATGTTTTCCTTGTGTTGAAAATACTGTCTGACTTGTGATAACCTTCCTTTTTTCAGTTCATTCTCACAATGATTTCCTCCTGGCCATCCTCACACGTTGTCAGATTTTGGTTTCTACACCAGGTAAGGGAGTGGGAATGTTTCCAGTGTGGATCACTTGGCAAAGCAGGGTAGCATTGGGATGTGGCCTCCTTGTCAGACATCGCTCAGGTTTGCAAAGGAAATGGTCTCTGAATTACCCAGAACCAAAAAAAAAAAAAAGTTATGTAGGTGACAGTTATTGTACACACGCGCACCCTTAACTGATGATTTCCTCCTTTTACTCCCCACTCAGCTTGCTACATTATAGGTGAGGTAACGAGAGGGTGGAGCCAGGCTTCAGAAGATGAAGGCAGCGGGGAGGGCCATGGGCAGCAGGAGGGGACCTTCCGGAGGCTGGGGATGAGAGCTGTAGAAACCTGGACTTCTGCTGGGCTTCTGCTGGGCTTCAGCAGAACAGGCCCTGGGAGGGAAGAGCTCACCTCCGCAAGTCGTTGGTAGAAGGCTGACGAGGACTGAGTGTAACCGGTTAGCTAGAACTTGCGGGTGCTAAGGCTCACATCACTTGTTTATACACTTGTCCTTCAGCCAGTTTTAGTAAGGCAGAGGTTAAGTAAGTGCTTTGAAAACTTCCCTTGTGAGAGAGAAAGCTGTCTGGGACCTTGTTAAAAACTGAGGTTCAGGGGCACTTCCTGCCTCTGTAGATTGTCAACTTTTTTTTTTTGTGGTTAAGCCTAGGTGATTCTGGATATCCTAAGTTAATATTATTTATTGAGTACGGCATGGTAGGTAACTTAATCTGAACAGCCACCCTTCAGGGTATTGTTAGCCTCTTTAATAGATACGAAAACAGACATCAGAACAAAACAAAAACTTACAAATTTGCCCAAGGCCCAGTCTACTTAAGGTAGCCTTGGCTCAGAAGCGGTCTTCAGTGCTGCGGGAACGTCTTTGTCTGGGTCATCTTCCTCGTGTGTGTCCTTGCTCCATTTGCCGTCTCCACAGCAGCTTGCTCCTGAGCTGTGTGTTCTGCTTCCTCAGGTCCCTGCAGTCAGCCCTTCTGCTGTGGTGGCGGCAGCACCTAGGATCCAGTTTGAATTGCAGGAGTAGGTTTCTTTAGGGAATCACTTAACTGTAGAACCCAAGTTACTCTGCTACCCAGAGCATTACTAACCATCCCCCAAAACTAAAATAGAACAAAACAAAAACTCTTAACCCATTAAATGGTTATAACTGAGGCTGGGGAGATGGCTCAGTGGTTAAGTGCACTGGCTGCTCTTGCAGAGGGCCAGTTCAGTTCCCAACACCCACATGGCGGCTCACAGCCATCTGTAACTACAGTTTCAGGGGATCGGATGACTTCTCCTGGGCTCTGAGGGCATCGGGCATATTTGTGATGCACATATGAACATGTGGGCAAGCACTCATACTCATAAAATAAGAATAAATAAACCTTAAAAACATGGCTGGGCGGTGGTGGTGCACACCTTTAATCCCAGCACTCGGGAGGCAGAGCCAGGCGGATCTCTGTGAGTTCGAGGCCAGCCTGGTCTATAGAGCAAGATCTAGGATAGGCACTAAAACTATATAGAGAAACCCTGTCTCAAAAAACCAAAAAAAAAAAAAAAAACAACAAAAAACAAAAAACAAAAACAAAAAAAAAACCCCATGGTGTAACCTGTTACACAATTATGAGTATTTTTTTTTCTTTTAAGATGATTTTGGTGGTGGGGCTGAAGAAATGGCTTGGCAGTTGAAAACACATAATGCTCTTGGAGAGGACCCTAGTTTGGTTCCCAGCACCCATGTCAGATGGCCAGATGGCTTACAGCTTCCTATAACTCCAGTTCCAGGGGATCGAAAGCCCCCAGCCTCCTCAGACACTTATAATCATGTACACATTACCTCCCCCTCCCCCCACCCTGTCTCACACACACACACACACACACACACACACACACACACACACACACAGAAGTACATATTAAAAAAACTATTTTGGAGGAATATTTCTTTGAAATTACTATTTTGGAGATATTTTTTCCAAGTGTAATTTTTTAATAAATAAATATTAAACACTATGTTCATAGTTCTAAAAAAACTCAGCCCAGAAAGTTCTTGGTGAAGGCTGCTCCTTACTAGTACACCACATCCCAGTGCATTCACTGCCATGTTCTGCTCTTACGGTGAGTCGTCCAGTGTCCCTCATCGTTGGTTACACTTGTCTCTGGAGCCGTTGGCTTCAGTGTCTCTCTCTTTACCTCATTACCCTCGTCCTTTGAGACTTCCTCAGCTTCCCCAGGCTTTCTGTTGAATATATTCTCGAATTCAGCAGCTTTTATGGCATTTTCTTCTTGTTTGATGGATACATGTGTTCTTACACTTAGAGATACCAGATGGATATGGTCAGTCTTTTTACTTTTCATGTCTAGAACAACTATGCATGTTCAGTTGGCTGTTTTTTTACTTTTTATTTTTTTACTCATGTGCTATTGTTTGGATGTAGTTTGCTACCCATGTTAAATGTTGGCATCTTAGATTTCATTGTGGATGGTTGTGAGTTGATGGGAAGTTCTGAGGCACTGAGTAGCAATCTTCAGAAGCAAGATAGATTACTGCATCTTAGTACTCCTGGTTGTTTGTCTTTTTCTCTTCTGGATGGACAGTTTTGCTGCATGGAACCCCTGAGTTTATTTTTGGGGGAGGTGGAGTAGTATGCCAAAGTTCGGCTGCACAGCCCAAGCTGGTCTTGAACTTGGAATCTTTTTGCTTTCCAAGGTGTTGGGATCATGTGCCTCCATGCTAGTTACTGCTGATCTTGGGAGAGTAATCAGGCTGTTCTGAGAACAAGCCAAACCCCTGACGGATTATCTCTTTGACTTGCTGTTTGGTCATGTCCCTGTCCCCCCAAACCCCCCCCCCCCAAAAAAAAATCTTGAGTGTGTTTCTTCCATTGGCAAATATTCCATAGTACCAAATATGATCAAGTGCCTATTCGGTGCTGTCCATTTCAATATGTTGCAAAAAACCTGTGGAGATCCTGCTTTAGAGTGAGCTGATGGAGCCAGCTGTTAGGAAGGAGTATATGCTGAAAGCTTTGTTCTAGGACGCCAGCATCCATACTGCCTACCTCAGCAGGTGACTTGAGAAGAATTGTTCCCCTTCCTCCCCACCCAGCTCATCTGTCATATGTACCCTGTTGTGTGCCGTCCCATGAGAGTGAGCAGAGCTGCTTTGTGGGCATGTGAACTGCATCTGCACAGAAACCTGCACATGGTTTGTTTGGTACTTCACCAGTGCTGTCTTAATGTTCTAGAATCTTGAACAAGGAGTACCACATTTAAAAAAAATTTTTTTAATTGTTTGACAATTTCATAATGCATATATTTTGATTAAATCTACCCCCACATTTTTATTTCATACTGAGCCTAGTCCATGGGAATGAGGATAAGCATGTATATGGATGATCTTTGAACATAGACCTTGCATTACTAATGACTTCTAGGCTCACCACGCCCTCCTTTCTCCTTGTGGGTCTCTGTTAAGCCTTCTTTGCCTGTCCTTGCAGGGTCACACTTCATGGCTAAGCTTTGTAAGACCTTGTTAGGCCACCTTGGAACTTGTTAAGACTTCATTTCTTTATTTCATGCGAGTTGCCTTCCTTTACTTTATTTTTAGCCAGGTTTTGAAAAAGAGATACATACATGTGCCCAGTTCACCAACTTGGGCTACAAATCCCCCTAAAAACATTAACTAAAAATATAGGGCTGGGGAGATGGAAGCAGAAAGACCTGAACTTGGTCCTCTGCAGTCCATGTCAAAGCCAGGCCTGGCAGCATCTGCCTGTAATTGTCTGCCTATCATCTCCACTGGGAAGGCAAACAAGAGAGGAGCTTGCTGGCCAGCTAGTTCAGCCGGCATCCAGCTCTAGGTTCAGTGAGAGACCCTGCCGTAAAAATAAGGTGGAGAATTGACTGAGGAAAATACTGGACATTCGCCTCTGGACTCGAATGCACACAAACACCCAAACCCAAACACACACACATGCTCGAACATATTAAAAGAAAAAGTAAAAAGTTTGCTTTCCTCAAAAAAATAATTTTAGTTATAATTAGAAAAACAATGATTTGAGAGTTTTAATTTCTTTTTTTCTTTCTTTCTTTTTTTCTTTTCTTTCTTTTTTTTCAAGACTGGGTTTCTCTTTGTAGTTTTGGTGTCTGTCTTGGATTTCACTCTGTAGCCCAGGCTGGCCTTGAACTCACAGAGATCTGCCTGGCTCTGCCTCCTGAGTGCTGAGATTAAAGGCGTGCACCACCATTGCCCTGCTGAGAGTTATAATTTCGTTTACAGAGAAGTAAAGAAGATTCAGATTTGAGCTTCATTATTTAAATTTTCATTACCTGACTAGTCCATGCGTTTAATCCCCAAATGAAAAAAACAATAGCTGTTGTCATTTTCCACTCAGGTTGTTGTCTTTTTCACTGTGGCTGTTGTTTTCTGTCTTGTAGAAGGTGCTGGATCTTTGCCCTGGACGGGGGGCTCTGCAGCCAAGCCTGGAAAACCCAAGGGCAAGAAAAAGCTGTCTTCTGTTCGTCAGAAATTTGATGTAGGTCATTCTCCAATAGAGCTAGCAACGGTGGGGTTAAGTACTAGTGTGATAAAATAGCTGTAATTTTTTTGAGGTCGGGAGTGTTGAGACAAGGCTTCTCTGTGTAGCCCTGGCTGTCCTTGAACTTGCTTTATAGACCAGGCTGGCCGTGGACTCAGAGATCTGCCTGCCTCTGCCTCCCAAATGCTGGGACTAAAGGCGTGTGCCGCCATACCTGGCTAAGTCGCTGTGATTTTAAGTATCACCAGCAGAGTTGAAAAATATGATTTAGGAAGAAAAAGTACTGGGAGATTGTAAATACATCTTACAATGTATTCTTGTCAGTGTTTGCACGGAAGTGTTGTGATTAGCACTTCAGAGTCCCCAATGATTGGAAGCTGGGCTTGTGTTCTCTCCTGGTCAGGGGTCAGCTTGGAGCCTCTGGTAGGCTTCTGTTGATATCTAGCTGTGCTCTGAGCCTTTAGAGATCAGTATGGAGACGATGAAGCATATGGTTATAAACTTGTAAACCTGTATGTTTTCAGGTAGGAAGAGAAGTTTCCCAAAGGTTTGTCATCCTAGGCTTGCCTGTTCTATGCTGTGTGTCAATAACATTACTCAACCTGGGGGTTCTTCCCTATCTCTAAGGCATACCTGGTTTGAAATGTGTTGGGTATGAGACAGCTTTATACTTAGGAAATGGAAAAATGCCAGTATTATTTTATAATACATACATGGAGACTGTCTCCACTGCAAATTCAAAGGTATCAGGAACAACTCCAGTGATGGTAGAGTATATAAATTTCATAGGAATGCTGAATTGTTTACAAATTGAACAAAGGCTGTGTGTTAGGAATGTAAGCAAACAGTCACAATATAGAGCTGCTTCTGTCCTATAGCATTGGCTCAAATATTTGTCAGAACTATCATTTGATTAGTTAGGCTTTGTAAATCCTAACTGAAGCATTAATTATATGTCTATACTTTCAGAATCTGCTTCCAATTAAACTTCTGTGACTTTTCTATGTAGTCTCTCCCCATTGTTATTTTTAGCATAAGGCCATACATTTTGTGAGCACTAAGGTATTAATTGAATATAATAAATGGCTGTAGGCACACAGCTGTAATCCCAGCTCTTGGGAGTCTGAGGCAGGTATATTGTGAGTTTGAGGCCTGTCTAGGTTATTAGGTATAGCAAGACTGTTTCAAAAAGCCCAACAACAGTCTGCTGTGTGTACACCCATTGCCCCTTAACTCACCATGGAACAGGTGTGAATTTATCATCATTTGTGCTTGACTTACTTTTTGTAGTTTTGGTTGTGAGCCTAGCCTTTCATGGCCGAGCCATCTCTCCAGCTCACGATTTACTTTTTACTTTGAAAATTTTAATACCCTTTGGTAAATTTTGGTGGTCTTGATTTGTAGGTCCCAATTTCCAGTAGCTGTTTTTTGTTTTTTTTTTTTTTTTTTTTTTCTGTTTGTCTTGTCATTTGCTATTGAAGTGAATAATTCTGAAGTTTTCTTACTTAGCATAGATTCCAGCCTCAGAACCCCCTCTCTGGAGCTCAGCAGTTTGTGGCAAAGGATCCCCAGGATGATGAGGATTTGAAACTCTGTTCCCACACAATGATGCTTCCCACACGGGGTCAGCTTGAGGGGAGAATGATCGTAACTGCCTATGAGCATGGGCTGGACAATGTCACCGAGGAAGCGGTCTCTGCTGTTGTCTATGCTGTGGAGGTGGGTTTGCTTTTGGTAGAATTCACGACAGATAATGGTTGTTAGGAGCTTGGGTGTGTTTAAAGCTGATATTGACAGAAAGGAACCGAATGCCACTCAGGTTTCCTATCTGTCATCATTAAGAGAAATACTTCATACTTCACAACCAAAGAATTTGCCTTTGGTTGACAGGTTTTTCCAGACAGGTTCTTTGCAGCATCCATACTTCTGCTTATCTCTTGTTTTGTCAACACAGGAACAGTTTTTAAGCAAAAACAGAAATCAGAAATTCTAGTGGTTCAAGTCACTTGTGTTTGAGGTAGTGCTGCATTTAAAGAGTGTCAGGTAGGCATCTGAACAGTGAGACTGTTTGACCCACTATTTCACTTAGTTATTTGATAAAGTGTACATTGCACTGATACCAGACAGTACTCCAGTAACTGTAGATGATTTTCTGGGTCTCACTCTCCTCTTCTGAGATAGTAGCTGCTCTAGAAACATTGAATGAGTTCTGCATGAAAACCCACATTAAATTGCACAAGGGTGTCTTGATAGAAGAAAGTCATATTCGTGTAAGTGAAATGCCTGGCCTGATCCTGGCTCTCCCATGCTAACATATACTGGGAGTGTTCCATTTTCAACAGTTCTAATGTACGTGGCTCTTCTAAAAGTGAAGAGAATTGAATAGACATGTACAATTCTCTATCTGTTTGTAGGGCTTTTGAGAGCAAAAGCTCTTGCAATGGTTTTGGTAACCAGTGAATACCAGATCTTAAAACTTTTGTCTCATTTTAAGTCAAATTTCAAAGTCTTAGTTTGCCTTAAAAAAACCAAAAACCAAAAAACTTACTTTACCAGAAAATCATTTCTGAGAAGCATCAACCTAAGGGAAACGAAATGCAGGGCATGTGGAGTGGTGGAGTGGTGGAGCACTCGCCTCCCACGTGAGGCCCATGTGATGCCCAGTCTCAGTACTGCACACTGAAATGAAACCCACTCCAAGAGCAACAGTGCCTGGAGAACAGCCTCTTTACAGAGTGGAGTGAAGAGAGCACCTCCTCTCACCCGCCTCCCCCACCTCCCCTCCCCCACCCCCTCCCCCATGCCCTCTGCACTGGCTTGGGCTCTTTCCATGAGCATTTCTGTCGTTCTCCATCATCAAATGCCAGGACCATTGGAATGGAAGGACCATTTGACAATGGAAGTTTTATTGTTTGCTTTTGAGGAGCTCTTGCTATTTTTCTTTTGTTTTCAGAATCACCTCAAAGATATACTGACCTCAGTTGTGTCGAGAAGGAAAGCTTACCGGGTACGAGATGGCCATTTTAAATACGCCTTTGGTAGTAACGTGACCCCACAACCGTACCTGAAGAATAGTGTGGTGGCTTACAACAACCTGGTTGAAGGGTGAGTGGCTTCTTGTACCCTTGCATGGGTCCTTTACTGCTTGGTCACTGACCTTATGTGAGAGGCCACTGTTAAAGAATTGGTTATTGTGTTTCTGCAAGACTTGACATCAACACAGTTATTTCTCAAGTTGCATGCTTTAGAGTGAATTATTTTGGTACTTTTTAAAAACTGGAGGTGATTGATTGCTTCTCCCTTTCTGATGTGGGATGGAGTAGCTCCTCAGGTAGAGTTTCCTGATGGTGGCCTCTGCCTGGTGAGGAGGTGGCTTGCTCATGGTGGGAAGAGGAGGAAGAGTGGTAGATGTTTGTTGTCCATGGCCTCATCTGACACTCATGGCTGTAGCTCAAAGTCATGGCCTGCGCCCATGTCTCTTGAGTGTTCTCAGCATCCTTTTGTACAGATCTATGTCCTCAATCCACTCAGGGCTCCCAAGACCAGGGTGGCTTTACCCTTTCTGCTTTCCCCACAAAACTTTGTGTTCATTTTAACCTTTTGGAAAAGAAATAGCAGTGGTCTTCCTTGTGGCTAGTGCTGTGGCTGCATTTCTCTAAAGACTGGGTTTCACCTGTCCGGTTATCTGGCTGCTGGAGGACGGGCGGAAAGAGGAGACATACGGGATCAAGGAAACTGTTGAGGACTAGGAGGCTGGCAGGGTGGCAGCGGTCAAAGTGACGGGAAGGGGGCAGATGTAAGGGCACTGGCAGCACGTGGAGGAGGTGGGATGGTGGCCATGCCAGGGCTCTAGAGACATCGTGATAAGTGAGGGTCATCTCAAATTGGAGTCCCTGTTTAGGTTTCCATCTGTGGTGAGTTACTACCCAAACCTCATTCAGACATACCTGCTTGGGATTGTTTCATATTGAAGTCATTCTCCAGGGAAAACGGAAACAGTGGTTCCTTGTAGTAGGGGTGTTGGGAGCTGTCTCTGATGTGGCATTGCCGTGGAGCCCTCCACTCCTGCCCAGTCCCCAGGAAGCCATTACTGTAGCAGAGCTGCTTCCATCTGATGCTTTAAGCCACAGTTGCTGCCCCACTCTTTGCTTTACCTCCTTGTGTATTCCTGGCTACTGTGTGGGTATCTGTACTGATGTGAAAGCCACGCCTGACTTCTCAGCTTGTCTTTGTTTGGCCTGTTTGGGGAAGTTAGCAAGATCTGGGTGACGGTTTCCTGTGCTCCCATTTTGCCCGCTACTTTTCTTGGTGTTTATTTTTTAAGCTTGCTTTCAGTACAATTTGTCTTCTCCGTAATTTTTCCATTTCATATTCCTTTAGTTACACTGCTTTTTGTTTTGTTTATATGTATGTGTGGTTTTTCCAAACTAGAAACTCTTTAGGGGCAGGAAATAGTTTGGTTCAGTATCCTGAGCTAAGTAAATATATTAGTATTGTGGGAGGAGGGAGTAAATATGGCTACATTATATTGTTTCCAGATAGACAGATACTTGGAGCCTTTTGGAAATGGAAATCATGGACTCTATGTATATGGTGGTAGGTTTCTGATTCATTTAGAGATATTCAGAATGGGGTGTGTTCCAGCAAGCCTCTCCATTCTAGGTGTTCACTGATCTCCATTCTAGGTACTGAGAATATTTCCTTAAAAACTTGTTTTGCAGCCCTCCAGCCTTCCCTGCTCCCTGTGCCAGTCAGAATCCAGCTTCTCAGCCACACCCTGATGATGCTGAACAGCAGGCCGCCTTCCTGTTGGCATGCTCTGGGGACACTCTACCTGCAGCTTTGCCTCCGGTGAACATGTATGACCTTTTTGAAGCTCTGCAGGTATTGGCTCCTGCTTTACCTAGATTTATTGACCCATTAATGAAAGAATCTACAAAGATACTAGCTTTTCCACTTTTTGACTTGTTTTTACGGTCAACAGTAGTAGTCTCATTTTTAAATCCCAAACCCTGTAGTTCTTTTTAAATCATCTCTCATACTCTACCTCTCATTAAAACAAACAAATACCGAACTCCAAATAATCCCATAGTTCCTTATTATTTTCAGGTTTTTTTTTTTTTTTTTTAATTTTAAAATTTAAATTGCCATTGTGTGTATGCATGTGGGTGAGATGTGCCATGGCTTGTGTGTGGTCAGAGGACAACTTTGTGGGGTTCTTTCCTTCTACTTCTACTTTATCTGAGTTCTCGAAATTGGAATCATGTCATCAGGCTTGCATGGCAATTATCTTTTAACTGCTGAGCAGCCCACAGAACCGTTTAGTTTTCTTATTATCTGACTTGGGATTCACTATGTTCTGATTTAAAGTTTATAGGGTACCTAAGTCATGAGACATTTTTAAAAATATAAGTTGTAGTTTTGAATGCTGGAAAAATAAGTCTACTGAAACATAATAGAAAACATGTAATTTTAAAATCACAGGTACACAGGGAAGTCATTCCTACACATACTGTGTATGCCCTTAACATTGAAAGGATCATCATGAAACTTTGGCACCCTAATCATGAAGAGCTACAACAAGACAAAGTCCACCGCCAGCGCCTGGCAGGGAAAGAAGGACTTTTGCTCTGCTGAATTAGGATTTGAAGATTTGGGACCATCACCAAATTCACTGGTTGCGGAAAATGGAATGCTTTTGAGTCCACATTTCAAAACTGAAGTGTATAATGTATGTATAACCTTTCCTATGGAAATGTGACATTGAGTGCATTTTGTGTTGCTACTGTGAAGCCATTAATATATGTCTGACTGATGATGACCTGCCTGTGTGTCTGTGTCCCCAGGTAGAGGAGCAGGCATTGTTCTGTGCCTGGATAGGGATAAGGCATATACTGAGGTGTAGTATCTCTGGTCTGTTGGTAAGATAGGTGTCATCCTAGAATAATGATGCTATTGTAGCTTAGTCCCCATGATTAGCAGGACTACTATGTGTTCAATGGTGTATGTTCTGTATCCCACAGTAAAAAATCTGCTTTCCCTGAAGAACTATACTCTGCATATTGGTGGAATAACCTAGTGTTAGTCAGAATCTCCTTTAGTGACTAGGTAGCAGCTAGACAAGTTCCCAGACAACCCACTGTTTTCACTCCGGAGAACAGGACTTGGATATGTGGTTCTGATTTTGCATTTAATATTCTAGTCCAGTTCTTAGAATGCCGTTATCCTTAGTGTTTTCTTGTAATTCAGTTGCTTTAGCATTAGTGTGTCTAAAGGCTGATGGACAAGCTTGTTAATCCTATAGAAATGTTTTCATGAAATCTTACAAACTGCTAATTTTCATATTTCTACAAAATGTTTTATTCTTTCAAGTAGTACTATGAACTTACATTTGACAGTGTTACTGGTAACCAACTTGTTTTAAAGCTATGTTGCTTTTCATTCATGTAGTATTGATGGATAAATTAGATGTACAGATGGGTTTTCATAGGCCTAAACAGTAGATACGTGTGAATATTTTCTGTGTTCCTGTATCTGGATCTGTGGATTTTGTTTTGTATTTTAAATGTGACAAATAAACATTTTGGGAGAAAATCTTTGTTTATTCAAATAAGTGATAAGGAATTTATATATATATATATATATGTTTATATAATGTATATATTGGTTTTTTTGAGACAGGGTTTCAGCGTAGCCTTTGTTGTCCTGAAACACTCTGTAGACCAGGCTAGATTCGATCTGCCTGCCTCTGCTTCCAGAGTGCTGGGATTAAAGGCTTGTGCCACCACTGCCCAGCCAGATGAGGAATACTGTCTTCCATAGAAACAGGAAAAGTCTAGCCATATGAGATCTTGGCTCAAACTTCAAAAGAATGTACTAGGCCAAGTGACAAGGCATCCTGTTAAGGTATGCATTTAGTAGTATGTGGCCTAAAATTAAAAACAACAACAGCTTAAGCTGTTCTTGGCACAAACTTTTTCAAGTGTCAGGTGGGTGATTGATACTCAAGAACTTTTAGGGGTTGAAAGGGTTTGGAGTGATAGGTACACATACAGTGGTCTTGTTTTGGACTGCTGCTATATGAAGGGCTTGTGCTGCCCAAGTAATGGTGGTGTGTGTGTGTGTGTGTGTGTGTGTGTGTGTGTGTCTGGCAATGGAGAATTCCTAAGGGTTCTGTGTAGCAGAGGAAGTGTGTTTGTGCGTGTGTCCCCAGCAATGGAGAATTCCTATACTTTGTCACCTCTCCAATAGGACCACAAACTCCAGATTTATAGCAATCACTTTAACTATTTTGAGGTCTATACTCAGGTCTGTCTTCCATGCCAGTTATCAAGAGATTTTCTGAAGTGGGGAGATGGGGTTGGGGGTAAGGCAGGGACATAATAATTAGGATATTCAAGAGTTCCTGCAAAAGATTTCAATTTTTGTGTTCCACCAAAGGCCGACTCCATTTCCGATACCTCTCCCAGTCATGAGTCTATGTGTAGTCTCCTATAATTAAGAAATTATAAACACACAAACACACATATTGCCAAGGATCACTTAGGAAAAATACTTGGAAGAAGAAAGCTGTTAGAAACTGGGTAATTTCAGAGTTACTTCCAAGTTGTTTCTACCCTAAGGTTTTTAGTCATGGGTTTAGCCATAGGTGACTGCAACAGGTCTGCCTTGCTTTACCAGGCACATCAGGATTCAGCACATAGTAGCTCTGCACTTGTCATCCCCTGCTGTCACCAAGTCCACCCAACACTTTTCCACTGTCTAATAGCACACAAGGAAGGCCTGTGAATATGATGCTTTCACTTGAGAAGTTTATGAAAAAAGGAACGATTTCTGTTTATCAACTTGTTAGGACATTCTGACTCATCCTTAACTTTTAGGATGTCCTTTATGATGGCGACACTGCTATGTCCTTCCTAAGACTAACACCTAAAACATGACTTACTGAGGAAACCTAGCCAAACCCCTCCAACTTCTAAGAACTAGTTTAAAACCCCATATTCTCCTCAATTAAAAAAAAAAAATGCTTGTAACAGTACATCCCATGAAGATTTTGCTTCAAAGGTGTAATACAGTGCTACCAAATCTGATGAATAAAGTATAGGCAATAGCTTAAATTTTTTTAACTTAAAATTTTAAAACTTTTGACAATATGGGCAGATAAATAAAACCACCAGAGCCTATTGTCTTTGTTATCAAAGTTTATTACTAGGATCAGTTTCTATCTAGTAGGGAGTACAGTCTCAATGTGCTATGGTAATTCTTGGTAACCGTTATTCTGCTAAACAGCTGTACTGGGCTCTGTTAGGCATAGATCATCTTAACTCAGTGGAAGAAAGCACCCAGAAGACCCTGACAGCAGAACCACCACTCTAGGAAAGTTCCAGTGCTATGTAACCTGTAAGGCATCTCAGCTGATGAGTGGTGTTATGGAATGAAACAGAAGTTAAGTCTATTTTCTACTCTTCGTCAAGATACCTGGCTTCTGTGTGGAAACCCCAACATGGCATCTTTTAAGCTCGAAAGCAAGAGAAACAATAAAGTTGGGAAAGAGGACAGTGGAAGGAAGAAAAAAAACAAAAAACAAAAAACCACCACCACCAACTGATGGTATGGAGTGTAACATGCCATTTGGGGATGGCAAGACAGTACAGACAAAGCTAATGGGAAACAAAATGTCTATTCAGATCTTAGAAGTCAGTGTCATGTGTTTGGTACTCTGACAAGCGGGGCAGGTGTAATGACTGGTTAAAACAGATCAGAAAAGTGGACGGCAAACAGGAGAATGAGTACCTGAGTAGAAACTGGTAAAGATGCCCAGAAGTGTACAGCGTCCACATGAGCTGAGTGGAGGAAGAAGTGGTCACAGCAACCTGTTGGCCAGATTGAGTATTTGGAATGACAGATCTAGCAATGGCTTTGCCTATGAGGTTCTGGTATAATTTTTGTAGCACAGACAGCTTTGAAGGAATGTTTTTCTTAACAGTTGACTTAGGCAGGAATGCAAATTACTATTGTGGAAACAATAGTCAATGACTCACACCTATTCTTGTAGAGTTGAAGTCTAAAAGTAGCTGTGGCTCAAGGCCCAACCCCTCCCACTGCCCTTCTGATAAAATTATTAAAGAAATTAACCAAGTAAGTATGAGTCAGTGGGCCCTGTTCTGTGCAGACAGCAGATGATTTAGAGACTTGGCTTGTGTACCAAAGGGTTGCCTCATTAAAGAGGGTAACAGGGAAAGTAGGGCCATTAAATAAGACCCTAAAAAGATCTAGCTGCCAACCAGATTAAGAAGGTAAAGTGTAACAGCATCATTTATCTTAAAACTCTTATCTTCCATACTAACCTAGTTTACCTACAGAAAAGCCATCTTCCAGCACCATGCCAGTGTCTCGATTTTGCTGTTATTAATCTCATTCGCTCAGTGAGATGTGTAAGTAACAGTAGTACACGAGTGACGGGTTTCTCCAAAAGCTTTTCTGTAGTTTTGACCTGTGTGGAAACAGGTTCGACTGAAGCATCTGCAAAGGTATACTCTTGAGGTTTCCCTCCGCAGAAAAGACACAAGAGCTGTGGTGACAGGCGCATCTTGGTGCTGAACAATGTTCTCTTCTCCAGGAAATCTCTTTGTCCATTCATGTTTATAGGCTTCTATAATGCACAGAGAAGACAGCTCCCAAAGGAGAAATGGGGTGGAATGTTTTTCTAAGCTTGTTGCTAAACTTAAGGGTCTTAGGCTTGGCTGACACCATATGGGGTGGATGGGTGGGGCCGTCTTGAGATGGGGTACTCTGGCTGCGTCCAGACCTGGGATGCTCAGAGCCTCACTGCCCTTTTTCATCTCTCTGCAGCCATCTTCTTACAAGTTTTTTCCTCCCACGTTTCAATCATAGTTAGCTTGGATTTCTGGCTGTCTTCTAACTTTTAACAAAAACAGTATTCTATTCCATGACAGGAGGTGGTTTAATGGCTGTCTTGTGGATCTTGTTTGCTGTGAATCCGTCTTTTTCCATCACTCCTCAGCAGCTGTACAGCGAGGGCGGCATCTGGAGGAGCAGAAGCTCACGCTGATGTGGGATGCGAGTACCTGTGTGCAGAGCTGTGGCTTAGCATGGTTTTCTGCCCTCTCCTCTTCTGACAGTTTTTGATTGGATCCCTGGAGTGGTAAATTGCTTAGAAAATTGAAAATGTTTTCTAACAGAGAGGGGGAAAAGCAAGAATGAGAAAAGACAAAACAACTGCAACTCAAAGTCTGGTGCTTATTGGGGCAGCAGTGGTCAACAGAAAGGGGCCTGAATCCACAGGCCTTTATACAGAATGGGGACATGGGAAGAAAGCATGACAGTTATCTTGAATGCAGTAAGAAGAACTGCTTGCTCTACCCTAAGTTTAGAGCTCAGTGTCAAGGGTAGGAGATGAGAGCAGGAAGGAGGTGTATGTCACCAAGAGCCTGTGATTATACAGCAAAATGGGTGGGAAAGTAAAATGTCCACTAATAGACTTTTTTTTTTTTTTTTTTTTTTAAAGGGGAAGATATGTTAAGATGGTTTTAGGTCTTCTGTTAAAGACAGGCCACTTTCCTTTTCAAAGGCTGCAGGTGGATTGAAAAGGAAAATGAGAATGGGTGACTTGTCTGTGCTTCCCATGTGTCCCCTACTCTGGCATTCTCCTGCTCCCATTCCCGCTTCTTCCAAAGTTGCTCCTCTTCTGCACACAACCCCCTACCCTGACTTGATGATCTTAGGGCCTTAAATTTTACTCACTGTACTACTATTTCTGGTGCAGATTAATTTTTAAAAAAGGTTTGTTTTTATGTATATACATGTGAGCTGGCATGAGGCTATGTGCACCGTATTCATGCAGGAACTGGCAGAGGCCAGAAGAGGGCACTGTATCCCCTGGAACTGGAATTACAGCTGGTAGTGAGCTGTCATGTGGGTACTGGGAACTGAACCCGTCCTCTGCAAGAAGGAACAGTAAGCACTCTTAACTGCTGAGCCATCTCTCTAGCCCAAGATTTATTTTTAATTACATATATACTGTGTTTCTGTGTGTGGAATTGCGCATGTGACTGCAGGTGCCTAGGAGGCTAAGAGGTCATTGGATCTCCTGAAGCTGGAGTTACAGGTGGTTATGAGTGGCATGATATGACTGCTGGGAACCACATTGTGGTTCGCTGCAAGAACAGTATGTTCTCTTAACTGCTGAACCAGCTCTGCACCACTTCAAAGATTCAATTTAAAAACGCCCTTCAGATATGTGGTGACAACATCAACTGGCTGTAATGGCTCATCTGTAGTTCCATGAGACTAAGATGTTTTAAAACTCTCAACCCTCCTAGAGGAAAGCAAACAATACATATTATCTCCCTGGTGGGCATGGTATGACCACCCTAGGACTCAGACTTGAGGCTCAGAGGTACTAAAGGCAGACTTCATTCTCTCCCTGGGTCATGGTCCTGCAGATGAGCAAAAGGCAGTGCAACTATGTTAAGTTATGCAAATAAACAGACCAGCCCTGAAAGTTCAGCATTTATAAGAGAAGGAAGTTATCTTTTCAGATAAACTTTTTGTCAACAGAACAGTGTCGACTATGCTTTCTATGCCCACGTCACTTTTAGCTGTGGTACTGCTCTCATGTGAAGTGCTCTGGCAGCTCCTTGTTCTTCTTACCCACTACACACGCACTCTTGGATCCAGGCCACAGAATAAAATACAAAGAGAGAATGCTGCTGACCTGCTGTCTACACTGGCATGGCAGGCTTATTTAAAGAGAACTTGAAAAGAGAAACTAATGGCCAGAAAAGAAGTGAGTGCTGGCCATGACCGGAGCAATGGTGCCGAGAGATCCACTCCTGACCAGTTACCTGAACTCTTCCTTCAGTTACCCTCAGCCACAGTTTCAGCGTCACAGTCTTTCGGTGCTTCTCTGGTCAAGTCGCTATCAATTTCCCACAGGACGTCATCTTCCTCCTCTAAGTTGCTGGAGATGTGGCACTTTCTGAACCCCTGGACAATTGATTCACTTGAGATGCTGTTCCATGCAACCATGACCCACTCCAGGAAGAGGCCCAGGGGTGGCTTCTTAGCATTTCCAGTGGGGCTCAGTGCCAAGTTCCCCGCCAGAAGCCAGTTGGAATACTGGGCCCGAACACTGTCATTCAGAGGCTTGTAGACCACCATGTCCAGCACCTGCAGCTGGGAGGTCAGGCCCCCTGGGATGATCACCATGTCTGTATTCATGCTTTCCATGGAGCTCTTCACGGAGTCAGTGGCATGACACCGGAAGCCATTCAGGATCAGCATTCCTCGTTGTCTGGGCACAGCTCCAGTTCTCCGTCTCCACACAACTTCTAACCAGTCTTGCATCAAGTCCTCAGTCATCCACCCATATCGGTGGCAGCGGATTTCCATGCCACTGGGGAACTTCCCAGGGGGGATGTATGTCCCCCTCAAAATGATGTATGGGGGTAACTTCCTCCCATCAGCCAAGACACCCAGCATGGCTGTGATCTTCAATTTCTCCCTACCTGGTGTCTTAACCAAGACAGGCTTTTCACCCTGGTTGTCAACAGTCACTCTAGAGGGCACTTCTAAGCAGATGGGTGTCTCATCCGCATTGCCCATCTGGGCCACTTCGTAGTCATGTGTCCGGCGCAGAGTCAGCACACTCTGCTGGTAAGTGAAGAGCTTCTCAGTCAGGTCCTCGGCCAGGTGCTGGGGAACCGGCACTTTATGCCTCAGAGATAGGTCATACCTTCTCATCATTCTTCTACACCAGCCCAGACTTGCCTTGAACCCTTTCTCTGGAATGTTCATTTCCTGGGCAATTTCAAGAGCTTTCAACTGCATTGCCTCCCTGGTGATGGGATCCCCTTTGGCCTGCATGTATCTGACATACTCGGCCACACGCTGGTCCACCAGAGCAAACCTCCCATTCTTGGGGCCTCGGAATGCCCGCCGCATGGCATGGGCATTTTGGAGCTGTGGCTTCACTTTTCGCCAGTCTCGAACGTTTTTTTCTAACACTCCAAACTGCTTGGCAGCCTGACAGTTGTTAGTACTCTCAGCATACTCTACCACCATCAACTTGAACCCTGCATCGTAACTGCGGCGCATGCCCCGGCTGAACTGAAACCGGCTAGCTAAATCATCAGCTGAGAGGTCATACCCTGGGAAGCCCAGGGCCATGTAGAAGGGGTACCCCTCACTCCAGTCAGGCAGTTCAGTGATGTCTCGAGTCAGATGCCAAAAGCTGCTGAAGTGCTGAGGTTGAGGGAAATAGGTGGTGGCATTCACTGGGCTTGCCCAATGTGGAGTCGTAAAGTCGGATTCTTCATTTTCTAGAAGACAAATAAGGAGGGTCAAAAATAGTGCCAGTATGTAAAATGGTTTATTCATAGATTTGGGGAGGTCATAATGTTTAATCTGGAGCTCATCAAAAGTGAACCAAAAGTTTAACAAATAATACAGCCTAAGTCCTTATCTATGTCCCATTACCACGGATACTGTGTGTAGCAGAGGACCTTTGCAGTTGAGCAGAGACCACAGATGCTATGAAATATCAAGGTCACCAAGCTAGGCAGTGACAAGAGAACTGAATATAGGTACTAAGCCTGGAGCAAACAATATCGGGGCCATGTCTGGATGAAAACAATGTTTATGTGTGGGCCTTGTGGGGCAGACCTATAATCCCAGCTATGTGGGAGGCAAAGGCAGGAGGTTCACAAGCTCAGTGCTACACTGGGCTACACTGTCTCAAAACATAAAGAAAAAAAAAAAGACAGCTGGGGCTAGAGCTTACTTAGCATGGCATAGCCTAGGGTCAATCCCCACTCCCACACCACCAGCATCACCCAATGTTTATGTGGATGGGAAACCAAATGTATCCATACTACTACCTAATATTACAAAAATCTGGAAGCACTGTGCAAGCACTAAGTCATAGCCCTTGAACTGAACTGAACCAGACCAAAATAAAACAATAGAAACAAATCTATGGCAAAACCCGTGTCAGCAAAATTAAGCCTATAATGCAGACACCTGGTTCCTGCACAGCAAAGATGAAGCTGTTTCATCGTACATTTACGTTTGGAAGGCAGTCACAGGAAACATGGTTTATGGCAATTACTGCATCTTCCAAACATAAAGGCCACCAGCTATAAAACACACTATTATGTATCATGAGAAGAAAAAAAATAGCTCTCACATGCCATTCATTTTAAGAGGCATTCTCAATTGCAATGTTAGTAAAACAAAAAGGAAAGCATGTTGTGGAATCTGTGAAATACAGCATTTTAAACCCAACCATAGAGAAGAGCAAATATATTTTGGTAGTCTCAAAACTATGATACATATATATATGTAAGTGTAAGTATGTAGGTGTGTGTGGGTGCATTTACACACATACTTTTTTTTTCCTTCAAGATAGTCTCATGTGGCTCAGGCTGGCCAAGGATGACCTTGAACTTCAGATCCTCCTGCCTCTACCTCCCAAGTGTTGGGATTAAATGTATTTTTCCAACCATTTCTTTTGATAAATTAGGTACTTCTTAGAAATAACTATTCAAATGTGTACTATAGCTGTTAGTACCTTTCCTACCCAGAATGGAAGAGAAAGCCTAGAGTAAATCAATCTACAAATGTGCTTTGCCTTTCCTCTCATTATGCCTAATCTGTAGGGGCATATGGCATGGCACCAAAGTAGCCATGCTCTTTCAAGTGTGGACCAAATGCTGTATCAGCCTCAGTTCACTTCATCCACACACTAGGTTGCACATCAAAGTGTAAACTCACGACCAATAATGAAGAAATGGAGGCCTAGGAGAAAGACGTTACCCCAAGTCCATAAGTACTAGAAAGGGGGATCTTTACATTCCAAAGCCTACACATAATCTTTGTGCCTCACTCCTAAATACTCTACAGAATACGCATGGAAACTGAAAACCCAGCTTGTTTCTCTTGGGTGTATGTTGAACTGGTTCACTCATTACCTGCAAAGGTTACTCCCTGGAGCCGCCACTCATCAAAATTAGGATACTCCTCTTCCCTTTCCAACCGACTGATCAGGTCTGGCTTAGGGAATGGGAATTCTGTTCATAAGAAATAAAGCAGGGAAACAGCTGTGTTTTACCGAGTAAGAAACACTTTCACCCCCACTGTAGAAGATGGGAACAGAGCGTGGTGATCCTTAAAGACATAAAGGATGGATCTCTGCTAATGGAGCTGGACTAGCAACAGCCATGCAGTGACTAGCAGGGAGGTAGATGGATAAAGCCATTGAAACAATCAGATCAGATCAGAACCCAACTGATCAAAACTGGAAAATTCTCCAAAATGGTTGTACTCTGAGAAGAGGGATGATGTCAGTGTGTGTATTTTGGGGAGTACTCTTGGATGTATTTCCAAGTGTCTGAGGCTGATAGGACAACAAAGCTTTCCTTCCCAAGGATCAAGAAAACAAAGGCCTAGATCTATGATGGCATTTTGAAGGCTACACTTTTTTTTTTTTTTTTAAAGTAATGGGAACACTTGGACCTAATGAGGACTGTTCTAAGAGGTAATACAAGTTTCCAAATAGAAGGGCGTAATCTGTATGTCTTGTCCAAATCAAAAACAGGAAAAGAAGCTGGGACAGGCACAGGGAGGGAAGTCCCATTCAGATGAGGAGACTGGACGCAGCAGAGAAGACAGAGACAGTGATACAGTTCTCTGGGTCCAGAGCTTCCCAGAGACAAAGGAAAACAAAGCATTACCCAGGGACAGGACAGTCTCATAATTCATTCTCATGACTTCCCGGTAGAGGGCTTTTTGTTGCTCCGTCAAAACTTCCCACTCCTCATCCGAAAAATATATGGCCACCTCCTCAAATAGGGCTGGTACCTGGAACACAAACAGTACTTTCTCAATGACTGGTATGTACATGCACAGATGTTCACATCTGCTAGGCTGTGACAGACAAGTGGGTAGAGCACAGCCTTCCCTCTCACAGGTCAGGTCAGGGCTCTCACCCAGAGGGAATGGTCTGTCTATTCTCACTGCTCTTGGAAACGGTGTGTGCGCAGGCCCTCCTGAGTCCCACCACAGCAGCTGTCGTCCTCAGGCTGGGGGACCCTGAGCATCATCTCCTCAGGTACTGCATGCTATCTGCTCACAGTTCACAAAGTCAAGAACCAGCCACACCCCAAATAAGTATCCCCACGAAGATGTCATCCCAACCTATACCTCCCTATTTCCCAGCCAGAGACCCTAAGCACAGGTGGCTGGATTTCAAGCTGAACAGGATTACTGCTTTCCATGGTATCTTTGTGGATCACACAGACTTTCCTCTTCTGTAAGAGTCAACACTTCCTACTGTTGACTCAAGACCAAAGCTATCCTGAGGAGAGCCAGCCAGAGCAGGCACTTTATTAGGCCCTTCCAATCTATAGGAGCACAAGTAGCAGAGAAGGGGTAATTTGGGCTTCACTTACAGAATGAGATCCCAGCAAAATGGTGGGCATGTCTGCCAGACTAGGCTCTCTGCTTCTTCCCCCATTCATCCATCCTTTTTCTGGATTCCAAAAGGAGGGAGTGCCTTCCTAGCTAAAGATGGCCAGCAACCAAAATCTTGTACTTTCCCAATGGATTTGCTTTTCTTTCTTCTGCATTTTTCTTTTGTGGCATTGAAAGTCCTACTCCAAAGCTCAAATTTAGTGTTAGGAAATCTCTAGTGAACTCCTTTCAGGCTGTCCACTCTGCATTCTCCTTCAAACTCCCTCAAAGCTGTACCTTGGGCTTTGGTGATCATATTGTCTCTCCTTAGCTTAGAAAAGTTAGTATATAGATAGATGGCCTACAGCCTCTTCAGAGTCAAGCTGTCAATCACTCACACATCCTGGCCTTTCTTCCCTGTTAACTAGGCCTACTTCCTATATTACCACCACCACACTCTCTTCTCTATGGGAACATTTACTAGGACAGGCCCTATAACTGATTCCTGATCTCCCCCAAGAATCTCACAGAGGAGCAAAGATATTTCAGTTTAGCAAGGGCTGGGGGGAATGGGCTCAGAGGATCCTCACATACACGAAAGACACACAGCCAACAGTGGCAAGGTTGAGATGTGGACCCAGCACTGTGTGAGTCCTAGGCTCTCACTAGAGGAGAAAGCTTTGTCCGAGTGACTCTCCACCTATGCTGCAGCTGTATTAACTGCTCATTGCTCCCTGATGCCTAGATACTCTGCCCACTCTTCCCCTTGGCCCTGAGGTCCTCTTCTTTCACACCCACCTGTCTGCCAAGACCCAGGCCAGGCAACACTAGTCTCCAGGCTGTACGCACACCTGCACAACACTTGATGTGCCATGCTCAACACTCTGGTGCCTTGTCACACTGTGTATTTGGTTTCACGTCTTTGCTCATCACTTTGATCTGACTTTGCTGAAAAGAGCCTGTGCTGACTTTGTTTCCCTGAGCCTAGGATGCGCCTATAGCTCAGTAGTTCTCAACCTTCCTCATGCTGTGGTGACCACCAATGGTGAAATTATTTCATTGCTATTTCATAAATGTAACTTTGCTATTGCTATGAACTGTAACTATCTGACATGCAGGATATCTGCAACCCCTGTGAAGGTTGAAAACTACTGCTATAGCTAGTAGGCACATACCATGTATTACTGAATGAGTTATTGAGACAAATAGATTACCTCTGGATTTCTCTTCTCTTGTCATACTTGGAACAGTTTTAAACAATTAAAATTTTATTTGCCAAAAAAACAAGTCAACTCTTTGGAGTAAAATTGAATAAAAATTCTTTACATGTGGAAGAGAAGGAGATAAAAATAGTGTGGTCCCTAGGTATTCCTCAGACTTCCTCATTCTGGAAAAGAGGCAACTTAGAGAATTTCCAGTGTTTTCTATTCCTACTACCCAAGATTTTAAACAACTCTCTCTTTGGCCTTTCACTCCTTTACAAGTTCCAGATCTAGGCCATAACTATTTATAATCTCCTTCCGTTCACTGACAGAAGAATGCAGGCCTAATTATATCAATCCCTGCAGAGCAGGTAACACATTCTAGACCTGGATAAACATTGACTTTTAAGAGCTGGTGTGGGGACTCATCCTCTCCTAATTATCACGTGGCTAGAGGATCTTCAAACAAGTCCACAACATGCACCCCACCCCAGGCACAAAGGAGAGGCTTAGAAAGTCTTCCCAGAGCCCTGTGAAGACGGGGCAAGACTTTGAGCCCTGCTATGCAGACCTTTCATTTGATCAAAGACAACAGAAGGTAAACAGCACTGGCTCTGGTTAAAACTGAGAAGCCAGGCAGTCTGCAGGCAGCTCAAGCTTCAGTCATCCTTCCTTGGCCTAACAGCTAAGAACCTGCAATTCCTGTCCTTCCTCTCTCACATGATTAAGGGCTCATCAGAGAAGTGTTCTTTAGCTTGTGTGCACTGCCTTGCTCTCCTGGGAAGCTGGCATTCCCATACTTACCTCCAAGGGTAACTGTTTTGTAAAGCACTTCACACTTGGAGGCCTACTACATAATAGGCATCTGAGGGGAGTTGGAACCTCTGCATCAATGGAGCCCCTGCTGGGTCAGGCACTGCCTGGGGTATTTCCATGCACGTAAACATATTATCTCTTTGAATTATTTAAATAAGGTATGGATATGGGGATTGCTACTCAACTTTTATGGTTAAGGAAATAGTGGCTAAGTAGCTTGGCTGAATTCATACAGCTACGGTCTGATTCCAAAGCTGGTGTTGTCTCAGGCTACTCTGGCCTTACCAAGGTGACTGTAGTATGTAATCCTTCCCAGCTCTGCTCTATAGAGCCCTATTAATGTAGGCTGACTTAAGATTCATTCCTCGAAGGGCGGTGGTGGCATACGCCTTTAATCCCAGTACTCAGGAGTCAGAGGCAGGTGGATCTCTGTGAGTTCGAGGCCAGCCTGGTCTACAGAGCGAGTTCCAGGACAGGCTCCAAAGCTACACAGAGAAACCCTGCTTCGAAAAGACCAAAACCAAACCAAACCAAACCAGAAAAGACTCATTCCTCAGAGTTACTCAGGCCAGCTCTAACTGTGCAGTGCAGCATACCATGTCCCCTGGCTTACCTTTTGCTATTGCCTGTCTCACACTTAAGGTTCCAGCTTCAAGGGTGTCTCAGCTCCACCCACAGCCTCTCTCCCCCATGCCTTTGATCATGCTGTTCTCTTGCCTGGAGTGGAACCTCTCTCCCTTCCCTTTTCTTCATCCACTCAATATAAGGCTCAGTTCAAAGTATATTTTTCTTTCTACTAAAACTGTATTTCTACTCCAATTCTACTAGAGAGCAAGCTTACACGTGAGTAGTTCTTATGAACCATCTTAATTATTATCAAAATATGCATTTAAAATACAGATTCTACGTTGTTCTTCTCCTAATTTAATGTGCTAGATCAGTGTCTCAACCATACACTACTGACATTTTGGACTACCCAGTTCCTTGTTGTATGCGCAGGGTACCTTCAATTACATTGTAGATGCATTGGCTCGAACAGAGGATGCTAGTAGGGCCTCACACCCAACCTCTACTAAAGTCGTCTCCGTATACTGTATATGTTCCAGGGTAGAGAGGGGGCAAAACTGTCCACTGCTCAAGAGTGTGCTTCCTCCAGGAAGCACACCCTCAGGCCTGAATGAGATTTCCCCGCTTTTGCATGTGAACTGACCTCCACTGCCCTGTCAGGCTCCTTTCCCTTCTGAGATTGGGGGCTCCAAGAAGGCAGGGACTTGTCTTAACACTGGGCAGTAGCTGTCAATGGACAGCAGACTTCCTAGAGGTTACAAATGCCCAAATCCCAGTCCCACCTCTCAAGCTGCCAGGCTCCCTTCTCCAGCCTCCGGCCACTCTATTTATTCCCTTCTTTCTTTCCTGGGCCAGGCATGTACCTCACCTGGCTTTTCTCATGTGCGCAACACAATCAGATGTCTACTTTGACTGCACCCGATTTCCATACTGCTCCAGCCCATTTAGATATGCTGGGTTGTTCACCTTAGCCTCAGAATCCAGGGTTTCTGCTGCTTTGAGGTCTTCAAGCTGCCAGAACTGACCACTGCATGAGTCAGAACTGGGGAGGGACAGGGTGGACAAACATGAATGACCAGTCAGTCCAGAGCCTGGTGGTGCATGGACAGTTCACACTGAGACACAACACGCTCCACTGGGAGGGCTGCAGCTCGGAAGTCAGTGTACACAGGATCCGGCAGCAAAGCAGGTATCTTTTAGTACCCGAGGTTCTGCATTCGGAAGAAGGGTCTTTCTAGTTCTTTGCCTGCGGCTCTGTGTTCTACGATGAAGGGCTTCTCTTTTATTGGGCACAAGGAATATTACGTACTGATGATACTGATAATGTTTATATCCAATAAAAAAAAACTAAGCAATGTCAATTTATTGCTTATTTAAAATGTTTACAGCTCATACTCAATTTCCATGACTCCAGTAACTACTGCAAATAAATGTATGTATTAAAATACTGTTGCACTTACACTTGTGTGTCCCTTGGAGCTTAGCATTTCCACTTACACCTGGGGGACATAGAGCACTGGGTGTCAACTGTTATGCCTAAATTCTCCTCATATTAACTCAATGACCCAAGTCTTACATACATTTGGTGCCTTCAATATCTATGATGATATTACGTCAGGCACATGGGAAACGGGTGAATGAGAGAGTGACAAGAAGACAAGGTCTCAGTTTCTGAGACTTGTACAGGGCGCTGGAGGCCCTGTTTCCACCTCGATCTCCTCCCTCCCTTATTTGCACTGCCTTTTGAAGCCACAGGGCTGTTTTCTCAGGAATGTGAGCACATGAGACCGGGCTATTTTTACTTCCCATGTCTGCCCCAGGAGGAGGCCTAGAGCAAGCCGGGCTCCCAGGCTGGATTCCACACCCTCTTACTTACCCATGCGCCTTTGGAATAAATTTGTACTTTCTGCATATCTATGAGGGAGCCATCCTCCAATTCTCGGATCTGAGTCTCCTTTGCTTGTTCTTCTTTCAGAGTCAAATTTAGAGGGTAGGCTGGGGACTCCATCTCTGCATGCAAGATTTAGTAGACATGTCAGGTGTCAGTGGGAACTCTCAGACCGTGAGAGGGTGCCTGGGGCGCACACAAATCTGCAAAGCATTACCTGCTTCCAGCTAGAAGGAAGGGATTCAGGGAAAGTGGCTTATTTCATTATTATTAGAGGGGCTGTGGGCAGATAATATACCTGGCTAGCTTCAAATATTTAAAAAGCTTTCTGTGGTTCAGAAACCGGACTGGTTTTCAGAAACCATTTGTACAGAAGGACTGAACCGAGAACAGTGGATGAGTATTCCAGGAAGAGGTTTCAAACAGTCCACTGACATGCTTAAGTTTCCCACTGCCAGTACCAACTGAACACCGAATCAGGGCCAGAGGAGAGCGGTGCTGATGTGCTACCAGGTCAAAGAGTCTGAGCCTAGACAGGACACTTGAATAGTTAGCAAAAGAAATACTTATCACCTGGATTTTTCAGATTCACAGGCGCTGTCCACAAGCCAGTTCAGAAACTTAACAGTCTTTCTTCCTTAGAGGACCTGCCAAAGCCAAGTCCGTGATACAGAGGGGTGTGCCTGGGTGGCGGAGGCCAACCCAGACCTGGCAGGATTCCTCCCGCCTCTGGGTCGCAAATTCTCTGTATATGAAGCCGCTTCAGGCCGGTACAGAGAGCTTCCCCTTAAAAGACTGCCGGCAACTGCTGGGTGTGTAGTGAGTGTGCATCCTGTGAGTCCCATTTTCCGGGACTTCCAAAGCAAAGATCTTCCCGGAGTTCGGAGTCAGCTTCTCCAATGTTTCCGGGGGTGGGGTGTGGAGGGCGGCCTGGGGAAGTAGGAATGCCCGTGAGGTCCCAGGAGCCGGGGCCTGAAGTTGGCCACGGCCTGCGCCCGGCGGCCGGGCGGGAGGTGGGAGGGGCCGGCGCGAAGGTGCCCGCCGCCGCCGCCGCCGCCGCCGCCGCCCCGGCTCACTCCAGCCATCTTGCCCGACCCTTCCCGGACGCCCCCCGGCACACGCCCCCCAGCTCCGGTTCCCCGGGCACCTGCGGGGCGGCGACACCTCGCGCCGCCCTCCTCTCCGGCCGGCCCGCAACAAAGGCGGCGGCGGCGACAGCTGCCATCGGCGGCGGCCCCCGCCCCGCCGCGGCCCAGCCTCGTCCCGCCCCGCCAGCCCGGAGAAGGAGCCGCTCCAGCCCCGCGGCCCGCGCGCACTCACCGGGGCCGAGCGGACGGCGTCGCCGCAGGGGGACGACAAGGACTGCGGCCCGGCCCTTCACCGCGCCATCGGCTCTGCCGCTCCAGCCGCCCCAGCGCGGCCTCCGGCGACCGAGCGACGACACGTGGTGGGAGGGGAGGGGAGGGCGGGGCCGAGGGTGTTAGGGGGCGGGCTAAGAGCGGCTGACGTCAGCAGGCTTCGGCGGTGCTTCCGGCGACGTCGGCGCCGCGGGCCCGGGCTGGAGAACGCGGGAGCGGTGCACCCCGATGTTTGGCTCGCTGGTAGCCGCCGATCGGCGGAGCACCGGTGAGCGCGCCGCTCAGGCGTCCAGACATGCACTGGGACTCTAGCCCGCCGAGGAGGCGGAGGGGTGACCGGGCTCAGCGTTTTTATTCTGTCCAGAACGCTGTTCCTTGGCATTCCAGAGACGCGAACTTGAAGATGTTTGTAGTGTGTTGCCCATTAACTCCCAAGCATGTAATCCCCTGGACGAAACAGCTGTGGAGAATATTCCAAGAGACCTCGAAACCCTCATTATTCCAGAAGATTCTACGGTTAAAAGATTTCTGTTGGGCGCTTGTTTAAAAAAAAGCAAACAAAAACCCACTTGATACTTATTGAAACACTAAGAGAGATTGAGTTCTACTTGGGGGCTGATGATTTATAGCCAAGAGGAAGGGGTGTGGATATCAGGGGATGGAAAATTACTAAGAGGAATTAACAAAGGTTGAGGGATTCTTGCTAAACTCACTGAACAGGATTCTTGTTGAAAGCAGGCCAGGGTGATCAGATATCAAGAGTGCTAAACTGACTTTGGGGGATTCTTGCTAAAACTAGGCTGGGCAAGCAGAGGATGGGGCGGTCACCTAGGCAGAGAGGCCACTCCCACGAGAGGACTCGAGAGCTTAACTGATCAAGGAAAGAATCTTTTTTTAAAAGATTTATTTTTATCATTTTAAATGATATGTGCGTGGGTATATGTTTATTCCTGAAGGGTAAGCGCAGTATACCCCTGGAGTTGAAGTTACAGGTTAGTTGTGAGCTGCCTGATGTGGATGCTGGGAACCAAACTCTGGTCCTCTCTAAGAGCAGTGCCCCTGAGCTGTCTCCACAGCCCCACGCTGTGGAATAATCCTGTACACTGTGAAAATGTGTTGCTCTCATTGTTATTAAAAAGTTGATTGGCTTGGGCTGGAGAGATGGCTCAGAGGTTAAGAGCACTGATTGCTCTTCCAGAGGTCCTGAGTTCAATTCCCAGCAGCCACATGATGGTTTACAACCATCCTTAATGAAATCTGGTGCCCTCTTCTGGCCTGCAGGGATGCAGGCAGAACACTGTATGCATAATAAATAAATAAAAAAATTTAAAAAAAAAAGGTGATTGACTGATAGCTAGGCAGGATTTTGGGGGCAGAGAGAATGCTGGGAAGAAGGATGAAGTCTGAGGAGGCTGGAGCTGCTGAAGAAGCAACACGGGAAGTTCATAGATGAGGTCAATGAGCCTTGCGGCAGCACATAGATGAATAGAAATGGGTTGATTTAAGTTGTAAGAGATAGTAACAATCCCGAGCTATCGGCTGAGCATTTATAATTAATATTAAGTCTCTGTGTGGTTATGTGGGAGCGACTGCTGGGACATAGAAAAACTCTGCCTACAGCCCCAAGAGAAGCCTTCTTTAAATATATATTTTAAACATATTGCTTCTATATGTGTGTGCATGCCCATGATGTATGTATAAGCACAAATGCCATGGCATAGATGTGCTCTGCTTTTAATTCATAAACTAATGTTAACACCTCACAAGAACAAAGAAGGCTTAACCATCAGACAGGAATTAAAATATTGAGAGGGGAGGTTAGAAATTCTTTGTTGTTGTCTTAGTGGACAGCTCTTTTGATGTGTAAGTTTAATCTTTTAAAAGCAGGAGTGACAGCTTAAGTTGATTGATAGTCTCATTTTAACTTTTCTGAGGGGAATGGCAGTTTCCAACAGAAAAGTGAGAAGGTTGTCAGGAAGAAACAAGGGTTCTGGGTGATTGTTGGCACCTCAACTTCTTTCAAAAGTGAATGTGTGTTCTGATGTAAGAAAAAAAGCAATACTAAGTTCTAGTCTTTGAGAGCTCCAATATTATTTAAGTACCCGTAAGAAGAAGCTATTCAGTGACCCATTTGAATCTTTTAATTTTTTCAAAAAGATTTATTTATGTGTATGAGTGTTTGCATGTATGTCTTAGTATTGCTGTGATAAAACACCATGGCCAAAAGCATCTAGGGGAGGAAAGGATTTATTTAAGCTTAACAGTGGTAGTCCATCATGAAGGCAAGTTGGGGCAGGATCTCAAGGCAGGAACCTGGAGGCAGGAACTGAAACAGAGACCAGGAAGGAATGCTGCTTACTGGTTGGTTCCTCAGACCGCTTTCTTATACCACCCAGGACCACCTGCCAGGGATGATATCACCCGGTAGGCTAGCCCCTCTCACATCAATCATGAATCAAGAAAATGGTTCACAGAATTGCCTATAAGCCAGTCTAAAGAAGGAAATTCCTCAAGTGACATTCCTTCTTCCCAAATATGTCTAAGTTTACGTCTAGTTGACAAAACCCAACTAGCACACTGTATGTATGTACACTACATGCCCATGGAGGTCTGAAGAGGACATTGGATCCCTTGGAACTCTAGTTACGGGTGGTTTGTGAGCCGCCATGTGAGTCCTGGGAACCGAACCCAGGTCCTCTGCAAGAGCAATAAGTACCCTTAAACACTGAGCCATCTCTCCAGCCCCTTGAGTTCTTACCTTGAAACAACAGTTCCATGCTTTCAATTACTGCCATGGGACCCACCTTTTAGGGGCTTACTTGCCAAGAAGGCTTACTCTCTGAAGAGGTGCAGGGACCTTACTGGAACAATGCACTGCAGACATGAATGTTCAAGTCGTTCTCTAAGTCTAGCCATTTCTGTCTGCTTGACTTTCCTCAACTGCTGAAGGGGGAAGAATTGTACATTGCACAGGCTTTCCCTCAGTTATTCAGTGATTTGCTTCTCAGTACAACTTCATCTGAATGGGGAGTGCTGAAGCAAATCCCTGAGACAGTGCATGGCTGCAGTAATTTGACAGCATGGATTGCTGCTAGGAGTTGCTTTATTTATCAGCAGAACGCCTAGGTAATCAATGTAATGAGTCTTTTTAGTGGTGCTGTTGGTCTGATTTCTTCTTACTCCCATTGAATTATAGCTGCATCGTACTATAAGGTTCCAAAAGGTGTGGCTGGAGAGATGGCTCAGTGCTTAAGAGCAAGTGTGAAGACATGTAACAAGCCGGGCATAGTTCTGTGCAGGCCTATAATCCCAGCACTGAGGCCCACCGCCTGCCAGCCTTTGAGAGGATGTAAGGAGGGGTAGGACACACACACACACACACACACACACACACACACACACACACCCCTACACACCTACCTGAGTTCCAGATCCAGGGAGAAACTCTACTTTAAAAAGAGTGAGTGGTACAGGAGGACAGTGGACCTCCTCTACACCCAGCTTCCACAGATTCCACAAAGCTTCAAATCCCACAAAATACTCACTTTTGACTGAAGTGTCTCTGATGAACATGCCTTTCTGACCTTGTTCAGTGGAGGCTCCGTAGTCTTTAGATCAGCATGGCTTCTGGCCCACTTTCTTCTGTTCTCTGGTACTTCGGCAGATTGAATCAATAGACTGTCCTTTGTAACCCTGGGGTACTGTTATACATTGTACTATTGCTGAGAGTGTGTGCAGAATGAACTTCAGTGCCCCATTCACTTGGCATGGCCATGTGATATACTTTGGCCAATAGAATGTGAGTAGAAAGGACCCTGTGTGACTTCTGAGCAGAAATTCTAAGAGGCTTGGTCTGCTTCCACGTGAATCTCTGAGAGCTGATGACTTCTGCCATGACAAAAACATTGAACTTCACTCTCCTTCATTCTTGGTGTCTTAGTTACTTTTTTGTTGCTGTAGAGAGATTCCATGACTAAGGTGACTTATAGAAGAGACAGTTTATTGGGTTTACAGTTTCAGAGGCTGAGTCCATGACCATCATGGTGGGGGGTATGGCAGCAGGCAGGCAGGAATGGTGCTGTGTGGTGGCTAAAAGCTTACATTCTTATCCTCAACTAGGAGGCAGAGAGCTAACTGGAATTGCATGGGCTTTTGAAACCACAAAACCTGCCCCTAGTGACAGACAGACTACCTCCAACAAAGCCACACCTGCTAATCCTTCCCAAACAGTTCCACCAACCGGGGACCAAGAATTCAAAGATTTAAGCCTATGGGAACCATTCTCATTCACTGGGTATAGAATGAGATGTGTAATGAATGCTTCCTGGATGACCCAAAGGCAAATAACTATATGTAGGAATCATCATTATTTTCAAAGAACTGAGTACTGGTAGGTCATGTTTCAGAGCATGTTTTTCATGATAGCCAGTTAAGACAATGACAGAAGATCACTTTGGGCTTAGAGCTCTCAATATCAGCTCTCATAGTCATACTCTGGGGAAGGGGAATGGAGAATTCCAATTTCATGGTAGATATCCCCAGGTACCCTTGATGGGCAGGGAAAAAGGGTAAGAAGAGTGTCACTGATGACCATATCCTTTCTGCTGAGATTCTGGCATTTCAGAGGGAGAGTAAAGTATGATTCTCCCTTAGAAATCACTTAGAAATTACATAGTAAAGCTTTAAGGTATACATGGGAGATATCAAACAAACCAAGCCATAAAGCTTTGTTAGTATGGTAAGATGTGCCCCTGCAAGTGTGGCCTTGGAATACCTCTGTTTTCTGCAATAATTCCTCACAGGACAATGGTTTCCAGTTTCTCATCTATTGAGGTAACTTATGCATGACTACTTATTAATGCCATAATCCTCCAAGAATTCGTGCTTAGATCTCACATGCATTTATCACTGTCTTTTCCTACCAAAAAGTCTTTAAAAGGAAAAAGCAAACTAGTTCTTCAGTGGAAAACCAAGTGTTTCTTGGCAATGGATGATGGAACAAGTTTTTCATACATCTCTTATAAGGAACTTTAAATGGTATGATAGAGAATATCCTCAAAGTATTGATAAAGTGCATCCTTAAGTTCAAACAGGGAAGCATAGCACACTGAGGGTGGAGAGCTGACCTGTGCTTGTACAGGGGGTTTGCCTGCGACAGTTAAGTGCAAAGCAATGAAAGATTTCTCTTGGGTTGGCTATTTCTTCAGAAACCAGACCAATCCAGCTCCACCTAGAACCAAGTCCAGTCAATCTGTCTAGCTGCCAATAGAGTCAGCTTTAGTTGTGGTATCTGACCCACAATTAGATGAAAGATTCTCCCTTAGAAATCACTTACGAGGAATTTATATTTCCCTCATTTTATAACTGGATCAGTTTCTTAAGAGCAAACAAGTTTTTTTTCCAACAAAGGGCCATTGGTCAACACCACCCCTGATGGCAGAGATGAGGAGGGAGGGACACATGAGGCCTGAGCCAGCCCCCACAAGACAGTGACCAAAAAAGGACAGTCCCTGTAACCCCCTGAAATAGTCCCGGACTTGCCCCAGTATGCCCAAAGATAGAAAAACTAAAACCTCAGCCAATCAAAAATAAATTAATGTAACTGATGCTTGTTTAACCAATCGTGCTTTATATGACCTAACTGTTCCTGAAATTCCCCTAGCTATGTTTAAAAGGACCTATGCACCTTTGTCCCAGGTCATTGCCATATTATATAGATGAATGACCCCACATATGCTGGTAAATAAACGCTCTTTGCTCTTGCATACTATTTGAGTCTGGGGGTCTTCCTTCCACATTTTTTGGACTCCTACACTTAGAAATCACCAAGTAAAGCTTTAAGGTATTCATGGGAGATGTCAAACAAACCAAGCCAGAAAGCTTTGTTAGTATGGTAAGATTCAAGTCCCTTCTGAATGCCTCTGTTTTCTGCAATAATTCCTCACAGGACATGGTTTCCAGTTTCATGTCCATTGAGATAACTTGAAAATAATATTTTCCAGTGAATGTGAAAATAAATATTATTATAAACCATTGTGTTTTGGGGGGATTAGTTACCTAGTGGAAGCTTCTTGCTGCAGATTGCTAGAGCCCCAGATGTAAACCTGTTGTGTGGTAGTTTCTGATGAGATTGAAATATTGTATCCTGCAGGGAAGCACTTTAAACAGGATATAGCTTCAGGAAGTCCCTGAAACTGACCAGATTCACTAGGCCCCTCACTGCCAGAGAAAGCAAAGCCAAGATGCAAAGAAGACTCCCAGGCCCATAAACTGCTGAGAAGACTCAATAGCTCAGCAGTGTAGAAGCAGAAACCAGCCGAGCTGCCTGGAAGAGGTTTAGACAAGGGTCATTAGGAAAGGACACCCTCCAACCTGTTGAGCTGTCTAATGTTAGGGTCCTGGAGAAGTCCACCGTTCCAAGTATGCAAATAGCAAGGGTTATCTGGAGAAAGCTTCCAGCATGCTGGGGCCTGCCATCCCATACAAAGGCAAGATGGCAAAGACCCCAAGAGGGAAGTGTGAGCTTTTTTTAAGCATAACCAAGGGGAGATCCTAAGGCAGTTAGGTCATTTTAGATATGATTGGCTCAAGCAAGTGACAATCATATCAGTATGTTCTAACTGGCCAGGGCTACTTAAAGGCTGGTCAGGGTACAGTTTTCCCTTTTGGGGCAGGCCTGGACAAGCCCCTGGTTTTGTCCTTGAGCTGCTGTGGAGGCTGGCTGGCCTAGTACATACTGACTGTAAGGGCTGGCCTAGTGGCCCAGGCTTGGTGTGTCCTAGCTCCCTTGTCTCTGCTGTCAGGGGCATCAGTGATTAATTGTCTTTTGTGCATGGCTTTCCCAGAAACTTCTTGCTCAGTCTCAGGAAACTGAAATTGAGGCCTGATCTCTGAGAGAAGACTGAGTAGTCTATTATGGCATCTGCTCAGTCTTCTCATCTGCATGTTGTGCAGTGTGCCCCAGGTTCCCAACTTTTATGAGCTGTCACCCATGCTGGGGTGGGCCATGGTGATGAAGCTGTCTTTAAGTCATTTCCTGTCAGTAATGCCAATAAAACTCATGGTTCACCAAGTTGGACTTTGGTGGTATCTGAAAGGGACCCCCTTCTAGACCCTGGATTAGGCACCAACCACACCCAAACACCGGTTTTCATGGAGAGATCCTTTATTAAGGAGGGGAAAAAATTAAAGTGGCTGCTCTCTGACTCAGGCAGAAAACATCAGCAAATGGCCTTGCAGGTGTAATTTTAAGAGGACAAAAAGGGGAGGTCTGTGTTAGAATGGACTAGGATGCAGTGGTAAAGTAGGTAGGGAATGAGGGAGAAGGGGAAGGGGACAAAGGAAAGGGAGCAGTGGTGTTTGTCCCAGAGGGGAGACAGATGTGTCACATAAGCAAATGGCAGTTTATAAATGTAAAGGGGGAAACCCTGTGTTAGGATGAGGTGTTTAATTTTAATTGGTTATGTTAATTAGGTGAGCAAAAGGGGGATTCTGATTTCAGGACTTTGGTAGTCAGCCTCAAGAGGAAGAAGTGGCCAAATAAGGGAATGTAATCTAATGGATTTTAGCAAACAGAGGGAATGGGGAGAAGAGCAAGACCTGCCAGAGCTACATGCTCTTGTTAGGGTCCACAAGAAGTTCCATAAAAGACCACCAGTCATGTATGCAATTAACAAGAGTGTTTAAGAAGAAATTCCAGCATGCCGGGGTCAACCATCTGACGCAATGGCAAATGGCAACCCTGAGGGAAGCTTGCAGGCTCCTTTTAAGCAGGATTGGGGGAATTCCAGCTGTGGTTAAGTGTACTTTGAAGTGATTGGGTATAGACCCTTCTTGGTATAGGGATCATTTTATGATTGGCTCATGACATCAGGTCAGCAACCATGTTTGCAGTGTCAGGGGTCTGTCTGCTGTGTCAGGGGTCTGTTTGACTGAAATTAACAAGAAAAGTTCTTGCTTGTGGCTGGGTAGGACCTTGATTGGCTATCAAACTGGATGTACTTCCTGAGGGTCTGATTGAAGCCAGACATGAGTCAGTATAGGATGGTGGGGTAATATGGGGCAGAAGTCTTAGCAAACTGGCCCCTGGAAAAAACAACAACAACAAAAAAAAAACAACTGGCCCTGTTAGGATCAGTCCTGTTATAAGAGGGGATAGCTGTTTCATTCTAGTGGGCTAATGCCTCTTCAGTATTTGCACTTTGGTCTTTCAGGGTTTCTCTATCAGGGGTTGGGTAGATATATTTGTTGTGTCTTCCTAGGCAAAGTTTTGCCATGTAACAAAACCCCACTGTACAAGAGAACCAATCCTTAGTTTTTACATATCTGCTGTGGGGAAAAAAAGTTCCCATGAAAAAGCTGTACCTTCAAACTGAAACTTCTGCAAGGCTGACTCATTTATTAGAACTTTAGTGACTATGGATTGGGGTGTTGCAGATCCAGAGTCTAATGCCAAGATCTTTGTGTATTTTTAGCCCTTCTACAGACTTTTGTTGCTGTCTTCTGTGCCTCATTTTACAGCTTTGTGTCTATTAGGAAAGTCATTTGGAGTGTACAGACAGAGCACCAGTTTTCCAACCAACCAAAAGCTCAATATGCTGTCAGACAGCATTTGAGACCAATGACAGTCTTCCCCTTTTGATCTCACCCTCCTCGATGCTTTCACCAGGGCATTTGAAACATGTCCTGATCTGTGTGACTTATGTTCAGTTACTATGAAAACTTCCCAGAACTGTGGCCATGTTGGAACATGGAATCTGGAGTGACCTAAATCTGTTTTTCTAGGGCATAGTGACTCATATTAGAATTCAGAGTAAACTATCTCTTATCCCCTTGGAGGTGAGAGTTGCATTTTTGTTTTGATGTTACTGATATCCCACTGGTCAAAATACTTTTGGGGCCAGGCTTGAGGTCAACAGACATAGAAATGCATTATGTCCCCTCTAAGGCCATGACAAAGGTGCCAACAAATAATACTGCCACAAGAAAATGGAAAAGTAAGACCAATAATTTGGTTTAAACATTGTATTTAAGCTCCTTCATGCAAAAAAGTACCTATACCCATTTCAATATCTCCCAAAGCCTCATCTAATCATACCATCAACATAAAGTCCAAATTTTAATGGCTTTTATTAGGTTTACTTGATTAGATTTATGGATTAAGAAAATGGCTTAGAGACAGGATAAGAGAAATAATTATTTCATTTGAAAAATGGGAGATGATAGAAGTTTAAATAGTCATACTCATAACAATGCTGAATTTCCAGTGAACAAATGTTGGTGAATCGCCTTGCCCTGGGAGTATAGACTGCCCTGTGGGCCCTGGTTCAGATCTGTTCTGAGTGACACCAAAATCTGTGATTCTTCAGCACTTGACTTTTGTGTTCTGGGAGGTCCTTTACCATCATTCTCCTCAGCTTCTCTGAAGAGGTCAATGGGGAATGCATTGTTCTTGTTGACAGAATAATCTCTTAGCCTGCTTCCAAGTTCAAAGCTTGCAAATCCTTTTAAATATTGAACAGAAGTCAATTTTAAATGTTTCTTTTTATTTTTGTGTGTATGAGTATTTTGCCTGCATGTATGTCTGTACAGCACTTTCTCTTCTGGCATAAAACTCTTAAGAAACGCTTGAGTTTTCTAAGTATTTGATCCCAATTGGCATTATTAGCCAAAGCCACACCTACTGTTCTTTTGGGGATATGCTTCTCTCTCTTAATCCAAGCAAAAATATTTTAGTCACTTCAGGCTTCTGAGACAAGACATTTAATGTTCCCATCAACCCTCGAGTGCAGCTGAAAGGATATATATATATATATATATATATATATATATATATATATATATATATTCATTCCATGGTTCTTGAGTCCTTTCTAAGGTCTCATCAAAGAGCATATTTTGATCTTTATCTCTAGGAAGTGCCTAAAGTGGCTGAGCCTTTATGTTGGTCTTTTTTTTTCTTCCTTTCTTGAGCTAGGTTTTTTTTGGGGGGGAGTGGGTAGAGGAGAGTGCAAAGGAGTGCAGAAGGTACTGGAACCCAGGTCCTTGAACATGCTAGGCAAGTGCTCTGTCACAGCTCAAGTCTTGGCTTTCCACGTGCTGAATTACAGGTGTGTCTTACCATGTCAGGTCGGAGCCAGGTTTCACTGACCCTTCTTGCAGTCTGATATGAAATGGTTTCATTTTTCTAATTCAGTACTTTCTGTACACTCAGGGGCCCTTTATATTTACTCACAAACCATTTCCCTCTCACTTTGACTGTTTGCCCAGGTACTTTATCAAACGCACCTGGCAGCAGCTACTTCACCATCAACAGTCTGACTTTAAGTCATTCCATGAGGTCTGATGCCAGTCTTTCTGGCAACCATGGGTGACAGTTTTACCACTGCCTAACAGAACATCACTCTTCAGCTTCTTGTAATGGATTCTGGTGCACCTGCTACCCAGTGAGAAATACTCTTTAGTGTTTTTGTCTTGACACCAGCCCACTTCTAATTATGCACTTCTGTATTAGTCAACCAAAACTTCTGGTGTGGCATATAAAAGCCATTACAAAGGTCATTTTCATTTACAGAGCATTTATTTTCCTCCTGGCTGGCCTGGAAGTCCACCATTGTCTAGCCGATCTGGCCTTGGCTTATTCATGTAGATAGTTGTGCTACTTGCAGATGGCCAGCTGCTAGTGATTCCAGCTTTTGGGTTGGACTCAGGTTTGTCTGTTTTGGGTTCAGAAACTTTTCTCATGGAACATAATAGAATACAAGGGGACAATCCCCTCTGTCCAAACATGTTTCAAGGCTTCCATTATTTACTAGTATCCTATTGGCTATTCTTTGATATGAAACTTTTTGTTACTGATTCAATTCCATTACTTGTTTTTGCTATTACTTGTTATTGTTATTATTATTGTTATTGTCTGTATTAGTTTTCTTCTTCCTTTTTTGTTATGATAAAATACTCCAACAAAAGCAACTTATGGGAAAAAAGGTTTATTTTTGGCTTATAATTCCTATGGGATACAGTCAATTATGGTGGCAGGAATATGAAGCTTACCCCTCACTTGGCTGCTCAGAAGCAGAGCAAGAGCAGGCAGTGGGGCCAGACTATAAACCCCTAAGGCCTGTCCTCAGTGACATATTTCCCTTAGTAAAACTTCCCCTCCCAAAGGTTCCATAACCTCCTCAGAATGGACAGCACCTCCTGTGGGTGAGCAGGTGCTCAAATACACAGCCTTTGCGGGACATTTCGCATTAAAATAACACAGAGCTATGCAAGAGTTGTTTCTTCATGATTCAGTCTTGATTAGGTGTTTGTGTTCAAGAATGCCTCTGCTTCTTCTCGATTATTAGATTTCTGGTGTGCAGTTGCTTATAACAGTCTAGTGATCATCTGTGTCTATTACTGCCTGGGGGACCAGCCTCCACCAGCACAGGGCTCTAAGGGAATCCACAGAGCCCGCGTGTACCACACTTTTCTATCTGAGGGAGTTTGGGAAAAAACACTCACACATTCTCTTGATGGTTTCCTTCAGACCTTTTCTTTATTCTTCTTTTGCATTCTTTATTCTTTATTTTCCTGGTGATTTCCTTCTCTCATTCTTGATGTTTTCCTTCTAACTCTATCTTTTTGATGTTTTCTTCTAATTCCTTCTAACTCTCTCATTCTTGATGTTTTCCTTCTAAGCCATTTTAACTCTATTCTTTCCCTTACAGCTTATATACCCCAGCAAAATCTTTCAGGTAATATAAAAATTGCAATGTGGTTACATTCTGTTTTTCAGATGAATGATTACAATGAATACAAGTAAAAAACAACATTTTATGTATTACAAGTGAAAAACAAACTATCCCAAGAATCTACATACATTCATACCCAAGTTACTTGTTATAGGTTAACAGTTGTGTAAGCAAGCAAGGTATTCTTTTCCTGGCAAGCTGTGTTTTGCAGTTACAAAGAAAGGACCAATCACTTTATCACTTATCTCAAAAGGTAGTCTTATAAGAATCACAAATCTAAACTTTTAAATATGAAACAAAATCAGCCAGCTTTACTTTAAATCTTTAGGGTGTATACCCACTCATCAATAGTTTCTTATATCAGGAGATTGAGGGCAGAAATGGGTATAAGGAATTAATCATCGCCTTTGGTCATCAACCAATCCTAGCAAGAAAGGCATGTCAGCTAATGATAATTGGGCTGCTTTGTTCTTGTTCTCTGACCTAAGAGTTCCTCATTTAGCTATGTGCTAAAACTTTAGATTGTCTTTTGGGTTTTTCACCTCAAAGCTACTTGATAAAAACATTTAGTCTAACCTTAAGTTATTTTCAAAGCTTTGTTTCAGCTGTGATGCATTCTGAAACCTGTGAACACACCTCCCAACATAAAGTTTAGAAGAATTTAAACTAGATGGGCTACTGCAACTCAATTTTTTTCTTAATCATTAACCTATGCCACGGTCTATATGGCTCCTCAATAGAAACTCATGTGTTCTAGCTGTGTGACGCTTCATTGTTTTATTTTTTATCATCAAAACTCTATTTAAACTAACATTATTATTATCAATTAGACAGTACAGCTTAAGAAGAAATCACCTTCATAATAATAAATGCTCAGTAGAACGGAATGTTTCCATAAGATAAACACACTACATTACAGGCAGTGGGGATCTGCCCACCTCCATGTACCATGCCAGATACCAGAGAAAGCTAGCAGCAACAAACATGTAAAGACACAGCAGAAACAAAAGACATCTGGAGACTGTGGTCTCCAGGCCTTGACTACCTGAGATTCACCCATCAGGGATTTTCCTCCTGGTGGATGACACCCTGAACTTCAATCACCATCTGCTGCTCCTCTGACAAGGCCACCAGCATCTCTGTGGTGCTGGCTGCAATATCTATATTTTCATTTCTGATCTTTATGGATTTGAGTCTTTTACCTTTTCTGCTTGGTCTTGCTAAGGGCTTGTCCATTTCTCTCTCTCTCTCTCTCTCTCTCTCTCTCTCTCTCTCTCTCTCTGACAGAATCAAGTCTTTGGTTCATTGGGTTTTTGTACTTTGTTCTTACCTTACTAGTTTCTTCTCTGATCTTTATTATTTCTTCTACTAGTTTTGGGTTTGGTTTGTTCTTGGTTTTTAGTTCCTTGTGGTGAAATGATAAATTGTTCATTCGAGAACTTTCTTTTTTAAATGCTTTCATTTCTATGAACTCCTCCCATAGTTTGACTTTTGTTGTGTACCATAGTTTGGTATGTGATGTCTTCATTATCATTTATCCCAAGAAATCAAAGCCATCTTTATTAGTTTCTTTATTGAGTCACTTAGTTATTTAGAAGTTGTTTAGTTTACACATATTTGTATAGCTTACAAAAATTTCTTGCTATTCATTTTTAGACTTATTGTCTTTTAGTTAGAAAAATTAATATGGTTTCAATTAAATAATGTTAAAAATATAAATAAAGCTGTTGTTTTGACACATCCTGGAGAAAGGTAAATGTGATATTTAGAAGAATACATGTTTGCAGCTGTTGGGCAGAATCCTTGTAGATGTCTCTTAGGTCCATTTTACCTGGATGCAAATACCTCTGGTGTATTGATTTTCTGCCGGAATGATCCATCCATAATGAAGGTGATGTGTTTAAGTCCTATATTGTTATCGAATTGGAGTGTATCTTTCCCTTCAGAGTTATTAAAATTTGCTTAGATATTTAATATTGGGTTGCTGTTTATAATTGTTCTTCTCTCTGGCTAAAGCAACACCTCCATCATTAGATAAAGATATTTCTATGTCCTTTTCATACTTTTGGTTTAAAGTCTATCTTATGTAAGTGTGGTTGTTCTTGCCTCGTTTTGGATTTCATCTATATAGAGCATGCTTTTATATCTCTTTAACTTTCAGCTTTTGTCCTTGAGATCATGTCTCTCATGAGCAGATATTTGTTCATTTGTTTTTTTAAATCCATTTGATCACTCTGCATCTTTTTTTTTTTTTTTTTGGTTTTTCGAGACAGGATTTCTCTGTGTAGCTTTGCACCTTTCCTGGGACTCACTTGGTAGTCCAGGCTGGCCTTGAACTCACAGAGATCCACCTGGCTCTGCCTCCCGAGTGCTGGGATTAAAGGCGTGCGCCACCACAGCCCGGCTCACTCTGCATCTTTTAATTGGAGATTTCAGTACTTACTTATAAGATAACTATTGATAGGTTATGTGTTATACTCCAGTCTATTGTTGCTTTCCGGCACATCTGCAGTTATTTTCTTTCCCTTCTTGTACAGCTTTCCTTCTTGACTAAGTGATTTTTTTCTCTAGTCATATTTTTATTTTTATTAAGAAAATTGTATGTATGTGCATGTGTTTGCTTGCATGCATGTTAGTGTAATGTGTATGTGCCCAAACATGTCCACAGAGTCCAGAAGAGAGAGTCAAATGCCCTAGAACTGTAGTTACAGATGGTTGTGAGCCCCCATGTAGGTTTTGAGAATTGAACCCGGGTCCTCTGGAAGAGCAGCCAGTGCTCTTAACCTCTGAGCCATCTCTCCAGCTCCTGGTCGTATGTTTTGATTGCAAGGTTTTATCTTGTAGATTTTTAATGTTTATTATATACATGTTTTTATGTTTTAAACATATTGCATTATTTTTCTTTTTGATCTTTATTTTAAAGATATAATTCTTCTGTGCACTATGTTTTTGTCATTAGAGCATTCTGAATCTGCCTGCATAGTTACTTCTACCAGCGAGCTTTACACCTTTTAATCCCCCTACCCCGACCCTCGCGCCGGTTACTGTTTCTGTCTTTCAGTGAGAAGATTCCCATTAGCATTTCTCAGAAGACTGAGTGTGGATAAATCCTCTCAGCTTTGTTTGTCTAGGGATGCCTTTACCTCTCTTTCATTTCTGATGGATCACTTTGCTGCGTAGCTTTTGTCTCTCCTTACACTATGAATGTCTCATTCCACTCCCTGCTGTGTGGTAGAGTATCTGCTGAGAAGTCTGATGTCAGGTGAATTGGAACACACTTGTAGTATTTGGGAATTTCCCCTCTTTCTTATTTGTGTATGTGCTTGTGTATGCACATGTGACCATACAGGAATGCATGTGTGTGCACATTTGAGTGTGTGTGTGTGTGTGTGTGTGTGTGTGTGTGTGTGTAGACCAGAGGATGACACTGAGTATCCTCAGACGCTATCCCCCTTTTTTGAGACAAGGTCTCACTGACCTGTAATTCCTCATGGAGGCTGGGCTGACTGGCCAGTAAGCACCAGGGAATTGTCTCCTCCAGTCTGGGATGAAAAGCATCTCCCACCATGCCAGGCATTTCTTTGCGTGGGTTCTGAAGATTGAACTCAGGTCTTTGTCCTTAAAGGCAACTGGCCGCTTTGCTTTACCAAGTGAACCACCTCCTGTGTCTGAATTGCACTGGTTACCGGTACCCTTTCATGTCTGGATGTTGGCATGTCCTCTCCCTTGGGACATTTTCTGCCATCTCTTTGCATGAGCTTTCCACCCTCTGCATTCCCAAAGCCCTCTTGAGCTCCAGCAATTGGAATATTTGTTCTTGTATTTCTGTCCTGTAATTTCCATAGGACTTATTCAGCCCACCTCCTTCATTTTTCTCTTTCAATTATGTATTGTCAATTAGCCTGTCTTTGAGCTCACTGGATGGCCTTCTGTTTGTTTGAGCCTGATAATGACGTCTTATGTAATAGTTCCCATTCAATTTTGAGCACTTATCTGCTTGAAGATTTGATTTTTAAAATTGCTATCTGCCATCTCTGATGAATTAATGAATTTTCTTTCTGGTTTCCTTCTTAAACTTTATTTTATTTTATATATATGAGTGTTTTATCTGCATGTACATATGTGTACCACATGTGTGCGTGGTGTTTGTGGAGATCAAAAGAGGGCATCAGATCCCCTGGAGCTGCAGTTACAGATGCCTGTGAGCTGTCGTGTGGGTGCTGGGAACTGAACCCAGACCCTCTGCAAGAGAAACAACTCTTAACCCCTGAGCCATGCGTTTACTTAACATTTGTTGAGTTTAGTATAAAATAGCCACTCAAATCCTGTCAGAGTTTGCACATATCCATTGCTTTCTGATCTGTTTTTGGTGCCTCACCTGTTAGGTAAGGTCATGGTCTTCTGAGAGCTCTTGATGCTTTGTGCTGGACCTGTTCTTCGAGAGATTAGGAGTTTACTCCAGACTTCACAGAATGGATTCATTTGTGCCTCTATTCATTCAGAAATTCTGCACAGATAGCCCCCCACTCCAAGCATATTGTCTCTGCTCCTACTCTGACACTAGATGGTAGGATCAGTACAGGGTTTCTAAAGCCATGGTTGGTGTAGTATCAACATTTCAACACCAGAGGGCACCCCAAACCCATATTTATAGCAATCAGCAGTTGAAGTCAGGTTTCAGGATAGACTGGGCACTCAGGTGATTTCTGCTTATTAATGTAGACAATTTTAAAGAGGGTATTTCTGGGCTGGCAGGATGGCTCAGTTGGCGGAGGCTCTTGCTGCCAAACCTGACTACTTGAGTTCCATCCTGGGACCCACATGATGGAAGGAAAGAACCTACTCCCTGAGGTTGTCCTCTGACCTACACACTCACACAGGCAGGCGTGCACAAGTGTACACACACACACACACATACATACACACACACACACACACACACACACGCACGCACACACGCACTCATGCACACACGCACGCACGCAAGCACGCACAATAAGTGATTGTAAAAGAAATTAAAGAAGGGTTTTTCAAATACTAAAAAGTGATGACTTTATTTTTAATCCAAATGTCAGCATACTCGATGTGAGAAGCTGTGTGATGAGGGCAGCTGATCACTAAGGCAGCTTCTCTGAAACAAGATCTTCAGATGATTGTGGATAACTCCCAGTCTAAGAATACAGACCGTTTTCTTTTAATCTTTCATTTTTGCATTAAAACTTTTTCCTAGTTGAGCAGTGTTGTTTTGAGGTGTTCACAACATACTGTCATTCTTCAAAATTCTTGCAAATAGAAAAAAAAAAATCACATCACCATGGAGCTCTGTTGCACTCACATGTGGCTGTGGCCCCTGCAGAGGCCGAGGCTCCAGTCTCCTGAAGCTGTGTTCTGTCCAGAGGAACAAACCACCAGAGAATGTGGGAGAATTTAGAAAGGAACGGTAGCATCTCACTGCCCACGCTTCACAGGGCTATCATTATTACCGTTTTTTTTACTGACAGGAAACGGAAAGAGAAACAGGAAGTAACAGATCTGGGGCACTGATGGTAAGATTAGATTTATTCATTTTTCAAAGAAAGTTTTTTTTTTTTAAAATTTTTTTCATTTCCCTTTTTAGTTGGAACTGGCACATCACTGCTTGCATTTGGGGTGACTCAGTAGGTGGTTCTTAAATTCTCCTTGTTTCAGGTCCTTGTATTATCCTCTTAAGTTTGTCAAGACATTTTAGGCTCTTGAAACATTGCCCAGCAATGTAAAGTACCGGGCATATGCAGGATATGACATCCCTATTTCCCCTGCACAAGGCTTCCCCCACACTGATCCTGGTGAGTCAGACATACAGAGGCTTTGATATCTCGGGACACTTCAATATCCAGGATCTATTTTTTTTAACTGCTACAACAATCTTATGAGTAGGTGTTATTTTTGCTGCTTTACAGATAAGAAGTCTGACATGTAGGTAGATTAAGTGGCCTCCCCATGGTAACACGGAAGAGTAAGAGGCCAGTGTGGAGGTGAGATCCAGCCACCTGGCTCCACTGCCTCTTTAACAGCTGCTGCTCTCACTGGATGGTGATGCATTCTGCCACCGGTGTGTCTATTCAGTCCCTCCCGTGCTCGTTTCTCCCCTTTTCTAAGTTTATCCATCTGAGAAAGGTGCCTTGGAAAACAAAGAAGACATAGCACCGTGTCCTGAACACATGCCCTGCAGAGCAAGGAAGGGCTGAGGGCTGAGAGAGTTTTCTCTGCTCTGCAAACAAAGGCTGGATATGGGAGGTAGATGGAAAATTCACAGGGAAAAGGAAGGAAGCAAGCAATAGAGAAACCCTATTCGTACTTGTTTTTGTAATCCTCCCACCTCCAAATACTGTGAAAATTAAAAGTAGGATTATTAAAAATAATAAGGGTATTATTCATAAAATGCATAGTATTTATAGTAAAAGGCTCCGGGTTTTAGAATCAGGTACATCACAGTTGAATCCCCACTCCGCTGTTTTGTTTGTGGAGAAGATTACCAATCACCTTTCTAACCCCACTCTCTCTTTTGTGAAAACTGAACGAGCCGATGTGTCCAGTGTGGTGCGTTTCTCCCACAGTGTCTGTAATCCATGGATACTCCCTGGAAAAATACAGGAGCAAATCAAGAGGGAACAAGACACAGGGAGACATTAAAAATGTCCAATGAGAGTCTGCCTCAATGGAAAACTATGTCCACTCCGTAGTGTATGATTAAGTAACCATTTTACATGTTTTCTTGGATTTTGCTACTTTTACATTTTTTGCATCTCAGTGATATAAATTAGTGAATTTTCCCTTAAAAATAATAGCTTGCAAAATTCTGTAGTCGTCAAGAGATAATACATCTTCCCCACAGAAGAGGAAGCCCACCCTGCCTGGTGTGTGAGCCCCACACCGAAGAACACTTTCTGTCCTTACTACTCTTGGTCTGCAGACAGCTCATCAGAACCAGGCAAGGAGGAGAGGCTCTTGATACAGGGGGCATTTGGTATGGATTTGAGTGCAGTGTCAGTAAGTAGAAATAAGAGAAGGAGTTGGTGAGTACATCTCTATTTATCCTTCAATCAGTTCTGTGAAAAGGTCTGTGGCTACAGGAGCCTAGGACAGAACATAGAGTTGGTGAGCCCCAAGGGTATTTCAAGAGACGTTCAGGAGAAGAGGCCATTCAGTGTGAGTAATTACAGTTATAACATGGAAACTTTGGTACATTGGAAAGCTTAATTAATACAAGTAGCCTGGTGTTGTCGCAATCTGTCCTCTGGGGATGACATGGCCATGCTCCTGAGGTCAGACCAGCTTTGATTACCATGATAGACCCTCACAAGACTGGGCTCACTAACCTTTCAATGTGGAAGGGCCACATGAGGCCCTGCAGCTTTCAAGATATATAAATAGTTAACAATTGTGGGAGGAGAGAGTGGCTGTTCTTTGGTGACGTCAACCTACTAATTGCTTATGATTTCTGAAGAAACCCTAATAGACTCATCAAGCTAGACTTGCATGAAATGATTTCTTTTTAAAAGCTTATTTACTTATATATTTAAATGTGTGTGTGTGTGTGTGTGTGTGTGTGTGTGTGTGTGTGTGTGTGTGGTGTGTGCATGCTCACGTGTCATGATGGGTATGTGGAGGCCAGAGGACAGCCTACAGGAGTTTGTTTTCTGTTTCTACTATGTGGATCCCTGGTCTTGAACTCAGGTCATCAGGTTTGATGGCAAGCCCTTTCCCTTCCTGAACCAACTCACTGGCCCTTGGGTGAAATCGTTTCTTCGGTCTGTTATGGCCCTGTCTGGAGTGAAAAACATTTGTTCATATTGGGTGATGTCATAAGCCTGTGATCCATTGTGAAATCCACTAGAAATGTTGGGATAGGAAAATAAGATGTATGATGGGTAGATTCTGCTGCACCTCCACTGTTCTCAGTGTAGAGAACAGGCATCTATTTGCCATTTATAATGGATTAGTTGGTGAATTCTCAGGAGCTGCACAGCACCATCATTATCTTTGAAAGGAAAAAATGGAAGATATAGTCAAACTCCAGAGAGAAACATGCCTTCTGGGAATTCTGAGCATCTTGGTGACTGGGCTTTGCTGGGTGAGTGCTAAGAAGGATGCTAACAGCTACCACCCAGCATCTCGAGGAGTGAACTTGAGGTCACATGCCCCAGGTACTGACAGCAGCAATGGCAATAGCAATGTAGGTAGCTGACAGTAGCAGACAGCCCCCTCCCAACTCCCCATTTCTCCGGTCCCTCCTTCCACCTCCTGAGATGACTTTGCTCTAACTAGCAGATATAGTAAACTTAAAGGCACAGATAGCCCGACTAGTATAAGAATTATGCTTAATATCCTTTACTTAATTTGAATGTTTAAGTAGTTTGGCAACTGTAGTCCATCAGTTTGCTTTCATGAGTTGGCAAACCATCAGGGCAAGAATCAGGTGCTAGATGTTTATGGCAAAACATGGGTTTGGCGTTACCCAGTGTGAATAGGTTCTCTAAGAAAGGAAATAAATGACTTTTATTTAGCCAATTAAATTGAAGAAAAATTATACAATCTGGTTCCACTAAACTTGTTAGGTTAGTGGAGGATTTCTTAATATCTATCACTGTCTTTATTGTTTCCCCCACAATGAAGCTGAATAGATGTGTTGGGAAAGACAGTTTTATATGTATAATTTTCCATCAATATATATGTCCCCAGGACAATCAAAAAACACTTATCACTAAGTGGTTTTCCTTAATATTAGCCACAGATTGAAGGTAGAGAGACCCTGATGGAAGAACAGAAGGCAGGTGAAGCTGTGTCTGTGTATTAGTAATCCTTAATTCACTCTTCCAATAAAATAACTGACACTCACTGAGTTTCAGGAACTGTCCTTCATCACCTCTGCCCTCGAGCTCGTGAGCAGGGACAGTGAATAAACAGTGAAGGTAGGACACAGCTGAAATTAAATAGGAATGTATATATATATTAATATGTATATATTAATCTCTTTTTGTGCATTACAGTAAAATCATTATTCATTATGGTTTGCATGTAAAATGTCTACAGAATCTTCCCATAGAGTGGCGCTGTTTTGGGAGGTTGCGGAGCCTTTGGAGGAAGTGAATCCCTGGGAGTGGGCATGAAGTGGGAGTGTACTGAGGGTAGGGGTGGGAGGGAGGCATACCCTCCTCCTTGTTCTCTCTCTCTGCTCCCTGGTCTCTCCAGATGTGATCAAGCAGCCTCCTGCTGCTTCTTCTGGTTTTGTTTTTAATCATTTGTTTTAGATTTATTTATTTTTCTTAGTGTTTATGGTTGTTTTGACCGCATGCATGTATGTGCATCATATGCATTCCTGTTGGATCCCCTGGGGTTACAGGTGGTTGTGAGTCACCATGTAGGTTCTGGGAATCACACCCAGGTCTTCTGCCAGAGTGCTCTTAACCTCTGAGCCATCTTTCCGCTCTCAGCCTCATGCTGGGAGAGAGCTCTTCTGGCCACCATGCCTCCCCTAAAGTGGGAATGCAAATAAACCATCTGTCCCTTGAGTTGCCTGTCAGGTCAGAGCAACAAGAACATTAACTTGACAGATCATGAAATCCCTTATTTTAGGGATGAGGCAAATGAGTCTTAGAGTGAGTTTCTCAGTGGTCAATGATAAAGTAGGTACCTTGGTCTGCAATGATGCAGTGTGTTATCTTATCCTGATCCATCAGGTATCCTCTAAGCTCCAGGAGGGATGGTGGGACCCAGACTAATAATTTAGCAAGGACAGACTGCTGCCTCCTCTGCAGACAACAAGGTCTGATGTCATCAACTCGATTATGAAGAGCTTACCCCTCTCTGCCAGGAGTGCCCTATCAAAGCTCAGAGTCAGCCTCTGTTACTGGCACACTAAGCAGGAACTAGACCTGTGTTTATGAAAGGGACTCCATACTATTAGTTAGGTCTATGCATAGCACCAAAGCCTGGACCCTATATCCATCACAGATCTATTTATTAACAAAAGGGTGAATGAGGAAAGAGCTTGGCCATTGTGTGTGTGTGTGTGTGTGTGTGTGTGTGTGTGTGAGAGAGAGAGAGAGAGAGAGAGAGGGGTGGGGGAGGTTGCACACATACCAAGTTTGTCCACATGGTTATTAGAACTCAGCTTTTCCATCATGCTATGGTGTAAAGTGGATATCCATGAGGAGGCAGAGGGGTACAGGGGCTACAAATGAACATGCCAGACTGGATGGAGAAAAGCCACGAGGCCCCAACACTACACAAAGAACTGGGCAACTGAGGAAATCTGGGGGCAGGAGAGGTGGCCTTCCCCAGGGAAGAGCACACCACTTGGTTGTCCAGTCCAAACAGTCAGCTCTGAAGACATACATACAAACAACATTATACAGATCGTACTTAGGAACATATATAATAACAAATGGTGAAAAAGAGGTCATAAACTTGAAGGAGAGTGGGAAGAGGCTATATGACAGGGTTAGGAGGGAGGAAATGGAATAGAGAAATGTAATCAAAATATAATCTCAAAAAGAAAAAACCGGGGCCTATAAAATACTCTTACAGGGGAAAAATTAGACAGGTTGTAACAATATTACAACCCCAACATTCCTGAAGCTTTCTTCTATCCCTTCCCCCATCACTATCTTTTTCAACATTACCTCCCTTCTACAATGTACAATTTGCCACGTAATTATAAAGTTTTTATACTATTTGATTTAGGTATATTTCTATCTGAAAATATGATCCTTTATATTTCCCTTAAAATTTTAGCACAGGCCTAAAAGTATTTAATAAATGACTAAATGATTGATAGCATTTACATGATATAGTAATTATCCACATCTTTCATCTGTAGCTCCATGATGCCTGCAGATGTGGATAGGAAACATTTGCCTATTATTACTTTATTGACATGAGAAACTGCCTTTCTTTCCCTTGAGACTGTTTTACAGCCCAAGCTATCCTTGAACTCATGGTCTTCCTGATCCCTGCCGCTGAGTCCTGAGATTATGCACAAACATCACCATGTCCTCCCGCCCCCACCAGCCGCCTCAGCTGAGTGAGTGAGTTCAGAGATTAGTCAGTTCTCAGAAGATGGAAGAAGGCCCATTGATAACTAAGCACATGTCTGTGACATGCCTACAGACACCCCTCCTTCACAGAATGTATACAAATCCTGGGGTGTTTTCTAATTATCAGAGAAAAGACTCAGATTTGATCTCACTTTTGGGAAATTGCATGGTGGGAAGGTTACCACAAGCATATATCATCTTATTCTGTCATAATATTGGAGTGGACAGTTGGAAAGTTGGCTTAGATTTAGCCACCCGGTGTCAACATGGTGTGTTCAGACTTTGCATTTGTCAAAACATCCCACTCAATTGTGACCAACAGGTGCTTGGCAAATGAGACAAGTCCACCAGGAGATAATTCCATTGTTTTTCAGCCACTGGGTACCGTGTTTTCTTCTCTTCTTTTGTAAAGGGCATCCGTGAAAGACTAGTTTTTCCATGTAGTTATTAGAACTCAGCTTTCTATTATGCCAGCTTACAAAGCAATCTGTAGCTTGACGTTAATCTTGGGTTGACTTGTGGTCAAGATAGTCAGGGTCAGGAGAACCTGAACTGCTCTGGTGTCCTGTGACCACAGCAGGTGCTGCTCGTGCTTTCAGAGAGGATGGAGAGACCTCTGAGACCATCCAAGAGGAAGCTGCACCTCTCAGGTCAGTCTGACTTGCCCACTGTCCTTCAACAGGGATAGAGGAAAAATAATTTGTTTCCTTTCTTGTGGTCCTGTCTCTAGTTTCATAATCGACAGCCACATTCACACCCACATACAAAAACATACATTATGAGCTAGGATCAGATGTGAGGAAGTAATGCAATATTTGCCTTTCGGAGTCTGGGTTACATCACTTTATATAGTAATTTCTAGATCTATCGATTTTCTGCACACCTCATAGTTTTATTTTCTCCATGGATGAATAAAATTCCATGTGCCACATTTTCATTATTCATTAATCTGAGAACTATAATTTCTGAGGATTGATCTGGCCATCCGTTCCTCACCTATCCAGGCTGTATGGAACATGGATAATTTAGTAACAAAAGGCCCGGGATTGAATCCAGACCCTTCACTACTTACTAGATGCAGGACTTCAGGCAAATTACAGTTTTCTGTCTGCAGTATGGGTCAATACTAATTTAACTACAAAAGGCTGGACAATGGCTTAAGTGAAGTGCTGTCTATAACTCTGCTTCCATATGCATCCATACCTATGATGATATTACCTTGCAATGATAAGCAGCTGGTAGTCCCCTTACTTCTCACACCAATCACTTTCCCGGACAGGCCAAATCTTGCTGATCTCAAATATGGTTTCCTCATTTACACCCTTAGATAGTGAAGGACTTAGGAACATGTCAAGGAGACCGAATGTTCTTTCCTCAGTCTTCATCTGTGATCATTCTTCTCTTGAGATTCTCTTTCTCATTATTGCATGCCTTAATGTTTTATCGGCATATATATATGAATTTGGCAAGATGAATTCCACAGGACACCAGATTATGTCATGGACTTTAATTGAATATCCCAATGAGTCTAGCATGATACCAGGCATGTGGAGATTTAGAATATTTAAGGACTTGAACTAAGGCTAACTTAGATAATGTATGTGCATGTGTATGTGCACACACCCTCACATACACATTGTTTCAGTTAGTTATAATTATCAACTTGAAAGCCTAGAGTTGTCTGAGAGAAAAGCCTTGATTGAGGAATTGTCTAGATCAGATTGGCCTGTGAACATGTCTGTGGAGGGGTTGCCTTATTAAATTAAAAAAAATTTATGTATGAATATTTTGCATGTATGTCTGTATACCACATATGTGTCTGATGCCTGCAGAGGCAAGAAAAGGGAATTGGATCTTTTGGGACTGGAATTACAGACAGCTGTGAGCTGCCAGGTAGGTTCTGGGAATTGAACCCAGGACCTCTGAAAGAACAGCTCGTAACTGCTGATCATCTGCCCCCAGACGATCACTCCAGACCCCACCTTGATTATTATTTCATGCAAGATGGCCCAGCCCACTATGGGCAGCATCATCCCTAGGCAAGTGGTCCCGGACTACGTAAGGAAGCTAGGTAAGCATGAGCCTGGGAATGAAGAACCAGAGAGAAGACAGGAAGCAATGTTCCTTTTATGGTTCCTGCCCCAGGGCTTGAATCTCCAAGTTCCCGCCTTGAGTTTCTGCTCTGACTTCCCCAAATAATGGATTGTGAATTGGAAGTATACGCCAAATAAAGCCTTTTACTCCACAAGTTGATTTTGGTTAGAGTGTTTTATTGCAGGAACAGAAAAGAAACTAGGCTATATGCAAATCAATCAATCAATCAATCAATCAATCATAAAAACACAATGTATGGAATAATTTGACACAGGCAGATTTTTTTCTTTCATGTGTATGTATTTATTTATCTCTTTTATGGTGTTTTGAGACAAAGTCTCACACTCTAGCTCAGGCAGCCTGGAATTCACTATGTAGCCTAGGCTAGCCTTGGCTTCCTAATGATTCTTCCATCTTAGCCTCACAAGAGCTGGGATTACAGAAGTAATTGTCACCACCATGCCTGGTTTGTGTAATGTTTCCTTTCAAGCATTTGATTATTTCTTGTCATTAGAAGACACTCAGCAAGTTCTCACTATGCTTTTTGAGATGGTTCAGTTTGTCTCCTTCTCAGGCAGGATCTCGTGTGTCTGTGAATAGAGACACTCAGAACCAGCAGAGATCACTTCTCTACTGGCCAGAGCTAACGATGTTTACCAACTTAGAGCTGCCAAGGGCAGTTCTGAAATAGACTGTCTGCTGGGTCCCCCTGTGTCACCGCCTCTGGAGACCTTCCTCCTCACATCAGGTCTTAGTGAATGGATCTTTTCTCATAATGGTGAAGGGTGTTGAGATATTTCTTCAGGATCCTAAAGTCAGGAAGATTTGAACATCTCCCAGATGCACCAACATCTATTTACTGTGACATCGGATTTCATAATCACCACACCAGGAGCGGTGTCTGTCCACCCAGCTATGAGGACCAAGTGAGCCGTTCTTAACTCACTCTCAGAGGAAAGAGGAGCAGCTGTGCAGACCTGAGCCACTGGCCTTCCTAACATCCAAGTAAATAACAACACAATGGGTGAACACGTAATGCTATACATAGCACGTTAGGAAGTTATGAACTTAAAAAGCTGCAGTGCAGTAATATATTAGTAACACACCGGTTTTCTCTTAATTTTTGTAATACATCTCTCTCATTCTATTGCTCTTCAAAATTTTATAACTCTTAGAAAGTTTAAGTCTGGGCACATACTGATTTAGATTGAACAGCTTTTATTTCTTTCTGTCACTAAGTTTCAAAGCTTGGTCTAATGGTAAAGATAAAGCATTGCCATTCAAATAAAATCAATACCACTTGTATTTATGTAAGTATTTCAAAATAAAATCTCCTTCAACTGTCATGTCTTGGCATAACAGATAGATGGATAGATAAAACAGCAGAAGTGGATCAATCTCTCTCGTTATGTGCATATACATGTCTATATAAAACATAAAATGCTTTTATTATATTTGTATATGGTTTATTTTAACACACACGCACACACACAAACACACACTGTGGTTTGAATGTGTTCTCTTCTCAATAATCAGCTGTTGCTTAGGTGATAATGTTCAGAACTGAGACTTGTAAGAATTGATTGAAGCCATGTTGTCTTTTCTCTCGTCAATGGGACTGCAGCCCATGGCAAAGACACTTGGTTTAGCATTTGTCTGGTTGGCCCTTCTGCCTACCACCATGTGAAGGCACAACATCAAGGCACTGTCTTGGACATGGGCGTGGCCATCTCCAGACAACTGCATCTGTCTGCATCTTACCTTGGTCTTCTCAGCCTTCAGGATTGTGAGAAATAAAACTCTACTGTTTGTAAGTATTTCAGCCCGGGGTAATTCTGCTCAAGGAGCATGGGCTAAGACAATATGTGTATGATAGTCTTTAGTCATTACGTTCTACAGCCAGTGAGCTGCGTGAGTCATCGGTACTTTCCCTCAGTGCACATAACTCATCACTTGGAGACGTCATTGTCTGTGGTCTTAGTTTTGCTCATAAATGCAGAGGGATTCATAGAAGAATGCTTAGGGCTTTGTGGTCAGACAGTTCAGTTCATCGTGTTGACTCTGCCTCTCACTAAAAGCCTTGGTTTTCCTGTTAGTAATAAAATGAATTTAGCTTTCCCTATCTATTGCACTGTTGTGAGGACTAAATGAAATATCCAGGCAAAATATTCGGCACAGGGTCCGTCACCTTTGATAGTAATTATTAGTAGCGTTACATCAATATATCTTTGTCTTTCCTTTCAGATAATGTGCCTTACAATTTGGTGATGCATTTTATATTCATCTTTCCTATAATTATTGTGCCCTTTCCTGCCTTTTATCCATTAAGCAGTTTTCTGGTATTCCATTTTCTGTTCTTTGTCATATTTTGGTCAAATAGGTCTACATTATTATTTTAGCAATTGCAGTTGAGATCACAACTTATATCCTTGAGTTTTACAGTTCATCATTTGTGTGTGCATGTTGTGTGCATGTGTATTTATGAATGTTCTAGTGTGTGTGTGTGCGTGTGTGCCTATGTGTGTGTGTACATGTATATATATGCATGTGGAGGTCCAAATTTGATGTTGGATGTCTTTCTATATTGCATTCTATTTTGTTTATTGAGGCAGTCTCTCGCTGCACTGGGAGCTCACCAATTCTGTCTATTCTGGGCAACCAGCTTGCCCAGGTACCCTGTCTCTACCTTCTGAGTGCTGGATTGTTAGCTACTCTGCCTGACTGGCTTTTACATAGGTCCTGAGGATCCAACCCCTGGTGTACGTGCATGCACAACATCATTTTATCCAGTGAGCCATCTCCTCAGCTCCATTCTACCTTAAACTAGACATTTATACATTCCAAACAAAGTGATGATCCTATAGTAGTCTAATCTATTTCTTTCCCTTCCATCTTTTGTGTTATTTTCCCATATCTCACTCCTATCCATTTTATTAATGCCACAAGAAAGTTATTCTAACTGCTTCCCATAGTATATTAATTACTTCTTTTTTTAAATTACTTTTTTTTGAGACTGTGATGAAACACCATGAGTAAAAGCAACTTATGAAAGAAGGTGTTTATTTTGGTTTACAGTTCCAGAGGATAAGAGTCCACCATGGTGAGGAGGGATGGCACCAAGTGGCAGGCGTGGCGACAGAAGCAGGGAGCGGAGTGACCACATCTTCAATCGCTAACACGGAGCACAGAGAGAACTGGAAGTGGGTCGAGGCTATCAATTCTTAAAGGCCCCCGCCAGTAACATAGTAACAAACTTTGTCCAGCAAGGCTCTAGCTCGAGTCCATAACCTCCACAGACAGCGACACCTACTGGGGACCAAATGTTTATACACCGCCTGGGGTAGACATTCCTCATTCAAACCATCACAGGCTTCAATCAGAATAGCATAACTGAAATGATTAATGCAGAGCAAATACCAGAATCCAGCTGTTCTTTCATCAAGCCAGACATTGAAGGGGTTTTGCAAAAATGTAAATCAATGCTAATTCTTTTCATTAAAATTTCTTTGTTCTGAACAGAAAAGTGTTTTTCCTAAAGTATGTTATTCATGCCCACATACATTGCACTATTATTTTTTTACATGAGCAAGTACTGTAAAAATCTTAAAAATGTCCACTTAATTTCCAATTATAGTAAATATCAATAGGCATAAGTCACATAAAGAATAGTTCTTTTATGATCTTTGATGGCTTCAGGAGCAAGAAGGAGGTGGAGAGATGTCGTTTACTAGGTGGCTAAAAGTTTAGATTGTTTTTATGTCATTTAGACAACATATGTAGGTACATTATATATACACATACATACACACATATATATGTGCATTTCCTTTATGCAATACATTGCTATATAATTGTTTTGTAAGAAATATTACTCATTAGAGATAGCTTCTTAAGAATATGTTTAAATATTAATAGCAAATCACAACACAACAAAACAAATCAAAGCTAGGAAGGAAATAAAGTAATCTTCTACATTCAAAACAAAATAACCAAATAGACACACAACATCCATTACCAAATTCCCAAAGGCAGAAATTGGGATCTAGAGACTGCAAAGCAGGAAATACTAAGATAGGATGTGTGTGTTTTATATAAGGTGAGCCTCTATGCTCATTGAATGGAAGTCTGGGTCATTAACAACAACTGTTTTACTGATTGCAATTGCTGCAATGGTAGAAACGAGGCAGAAATTAAGAATTTCCCGTCATAAATATTCATGCTGTAGTGTGTTACATGCGGTTCAAACATGCCAACTGTTCTCATCTGAACTGTAAAACTGGTTTCCAGTCAGAGAATGCTAATGTGAGCAACACCTTAAAGTGGAGCTCAGGGGGCCCTCTTGTATCCCAGGAGTCCAACCACTGTTGTCACTGTCCCCGTGAGTCATTGGTTAATAATAACTAGGTGATGGGGAAGGTTTTAATTTTTCTTTATTGTGATGCCATAAAGTACTAACACATTTATGATGCAGATTCTAAGTTCCACATTTAAAGAGATACGATACTTTTCTCAACTTTTAGATTTTTAACAAGATTTTATTTTTATTTTAATTATGTGTATATGTGGGCATGGCTTGTGCGTGCAGGTCCTATGGGGGCCAGGAGAGGGCATTAGATACCCTGGAGCTGGAGTTAGAGGCAGCTGTAAGTCAGTTGATGTGGGTGCTGGGAACTGAGCTAAGTTCTCTGCAAGAGCAGTATGTAATCTTAACTGCTGAACCACCTGTCTAGCCAGCCTTTACTTTTACACTTTTAAAATCGTATGCACGTGTGTGTGTGTGTGTGTGTGTGTGTGTGTGTGTGTGTGTGTGTAACAGTGTGAGTGTAGAGGCCAGAGGAAAACTTTTGGGTGCCAGTTCTTCTACCGTGTAGGTCCTGGGATGAGACTCGGGTTGTCAGGTTTGGCAGCAGGTGCTTTAACCACGAAATCCTCTTGTTGGCTCTACATTTACAGTTTTGAATGTACTAAAGCTGATTTGGGATGACTTTGTGAATTCATCTAAAATTTCCAAAACCCTTTGGAAAAATGTCTAAATAAAGCTCATTTTACACAGGGAGCATCATGCAACTAAGCTTGACTAAGAGAGAGCTGTGTTCCATTGTATTCCATTGATAGGAGTCAGAAACAAAGGTTGAGAATCGAGGTACATCCACTGGATGGTGGCATGTGTTAGAACCTTTTAAACCGGCATTGGAAAATTACCATTCATGAGGACAGTGCGCTGGAGGTAACAGAATGTAGCCAATGACATTTTAAGAAATTTTCCTTACCCTTGCAATTTAAATTATTATACAACTTGAAATAAATTATATCAAGTGTGTGAGGTATTGCCCTTCCATTTTTATGGCTAAAGATGTTGAGGCTTAGAATGTTTGCATAGCTTATTCAAGGGATCTGCTCTGACGGGTTCAAGTAGAGTTGGTTTTGGAAACTTATATCCCAAAGCTCCTCCCTAGTGACATCTTTATTGATGGATTACTCACATAGCTCTGTGACAGGGAACTTCTGAAGGATTAACTACAAACCAGGGCAGATGCCCAAAAGAGTATGGACATGTGGTCTTCAGATGGTGGGACAAGAAGTGGTTAGGTGAAGTTTATGTATTCAGTGTTGCTTTCTCTCTGTAAAGAGTAATGGAACTCACAAACAAGAGGTCTATTTTTCAGACATTTTCTGTTTTATTGTATTTTTTATTTTTTAAATTTAAATATATTTTGATCATATTCTTCCCCTCCCTCAACCAATAGCCCAGGGACCCATTGGAAAACCAAATAATACTGGTTTAAACACCACATTAATAAAATGACTCCTAATGATATTTCAATATACTCACAGACTAGTGCCTTGTTCAGTCATCATCAGAGAAGCTTCCTCCTGCAGCAGATAGGAACAAATACAGAGACCCATGGCCAGACATTGCACAGTGAGTGAGAGACCTTGGAACACACAGCCCTAAATGAGAGGTCTCCATGAGATCCATGCCCTCAGAACTCAGGGAACCCCACAGAAGAGGAGATGGGAAAAAGTGTAAGAGCTTGAGGGAATGGAGGACATCAAGAAAACAAGGAGAGGGCTATTTTAAAATAAGTATGTAGATGATGCTCTGGCTATATAAACAAGGATTTATTCAAATAATGGTTAGATTTGTAGTTTTGCCATATTTTCTCATTTACTACTGGAAGTATAATTAGTTTCATCTGAAAGAATTGAAATTTTTATTTAAAATGACCTTTTTTTTTGGATGGTTAGTGACAACAGCTTTGAATTATTGTCCAGTCTTTGGGCATATTCTAGGATTGGGGTGTGTTCTGTTTGTTGACTCTCAGCATCCCCTGAATACCTTAACTGAGCTGAATGAGCTTTAACTAAACGGGCATCCCCACACTGGGTTAGGCGCTGGAAACACGAAGACGAAGGCGATTCATTCTTTCCTGCTTGCAATGACTTCACTGTTTGGCTGTCTCATAGTTGCCAAAGGAAGGAGAGAAAGATGTCCAGGAGAAAGCGTTTATTTTATCTCAGTTCTATCAAAGCAAAGACGTTGAGATTGGAAGGAACTTGAATCACATTCGTGGTTAAGACCAGCATGAGCGCATGCGTGCTTCCTAATTAGCTCACTTTCCCGCTCTTATGCAGTCTAGGGGCATAGTGCCGTCCACAGTGGCCTGGGTTTTTCCCACATTAACTAACACAATCAAGACAATCCCCTACAGACATGTCCTCAGGCCAGCCTGATCTAGGCAATCCCACATTGAGACTTTCTTACCAGGTGATTTTTACATTGTGTCAAGTTGACATTTAAAAAGAACCATCACAAGAGACTGGGCCTAAAGAGTAACTGTCATGCTGGAGAGAAGCCCTGGCACTGGAGTGTCCTAAGCTGCCTGGAGGATAGCCTGACTGCTGACAGGCTCCCACATTGTTAAGACAGTTAGAGTACATGGAAAAACTGAAGGCTGCACAGAGAGACAAAACAGAGACCATCCCCTTTCCTCCAGCTCTAGCGCCATCAGACTACAATCTAATGAGAAACTTTAGCCAGAACCTTCTATTGAAACGAAGAGAGGTAATACATTTTTTTTTTCAGATGCTAAGCCCTGGGTTGATTTATTATGTAACAATAGCTAACTCAAATAAGCACTACTCATTTTTCAAATCTTGAGTTATTTGTTTTTGTTTTATCCACTGGACTAAAAATCATCGAGGAGAATAATTTTTGTTTCCATGTCTTTTCCTTGTCATTTTATTTATTTATTTTTATTGTACCCGAAGAAAGAGTGCCACATAGAGGGGAGAACTGTTGAGGGAGGGCCCCACATAAATTGTGCTTATTGACTCCGCCATTGACATGTAAAGAGTGACTAATTGGCTTCTGTTCCTGACTTAAGGCTGACATGATGATTCCATTATGGTGAGAACGTGATGTAAGGTTGGAAGATTCAGGTTTAATCCCTGTGAGTCATTGTGGCTCGTGAGGCCATACTACCCAATACATTAGTTTTATTGCTTCTGAGATGATAAACAGATATTAAAGCTTATCAGCATGTGAGGGCTGTGATACAGGATAGTCCCTGGTGCATACATAACTACCTCATGCTTTTAAAACTTGAACCTTGGAACAGACTCTTTGGCAGAGAGAGAAAAACCACAAACTCAAGTTAAATGCAGTTCAAAGGTTAGTTCCTTTAGGCACACGAGTCCAGCTAGGACTCACCTGGGCTCTCAGTGTCACGGTGAGAGCATACTGTGTTATTATTGTGTCCGTAACAAAGGACCAATAGTTCTGAGTGGTTAGATTGGAGAAGAAACCACAACACCCTTTTAAGGAAATAACAATCATGGTAAAGAATATCTCTGTGACCCCATAGTCTCTGATTGGGTGAGTCCTGTTCCACAGCAGGAGAATGCCAAGGAGAGGACTTGGAGGTAGGAGAGGGACACGTTGGAGAGTCTCATTTCTTTCTCGGTCTTATCTTCTGTCAGCCTCTGCCTATAACCCTGCCGCTGTGATGCTCTCACCGTGGGACCAGGGTTAGTGTTGCTGAGGAGCATGGGATGAAACATCTGAAACCATGAGCGAACACACGTCTTTAGGTCTCTTGTCCTGGTGACACCAGGTCTGACTAATAGTCCTGCCTTTTTCAAGTGCTGACTTCCTGAAGTAGTGTTGTCCTCTCTGAGCACGGGGGTGCTGTCCACAGGGGCATCATTAGAAATTTGGTCCTTGTACACTTGTTAGTCTTACCTATGAAAGCTCGCATTAATCATTTTTCTTTTCACACCAGATTTTACTTAAACATTGTACTTTTCAGACTTTTCTTGTGGTGGGCTAAAATTGCATTTTCTTGTGTTTTCTATCTACCATGACTTTTTATAGTTGTATTTTCCTACCTTAGGATGGCTGATCTTAAAAAAATATTTAAACAAATGTAATAAAATTATTTTATTTATTCTTCGAGAATTTCATACATGAATATGATATATATATATATTTTTATCATACCTCCTGGCATCTGCTGTCTTCTCTCAGACCACCCAAAATCCTGCTTCCAACTTCATACCCTCTTAAAAAAAGTAAACTATTGATTCTAGTTAGAGCTATCCATCTGTACACTGCCGTACAGTCATCTTAGAGAGTGGATAATCTAGAAGGGTCCATACCCTTAAAGAAAACTGACTCTCACAGAAGTATGATGGTTAAATTTGTCAAGTAGACTTTGACCCACCTAGAAAACATACCTGTGAGTATTTCACTGAGACTATGTATGTGTATGTTTTAAAAATATTTACTTATTTACAGTGTATTGGTGTTTTGCCTGAATGTGTGTCTGTGTACCATGTGTACATAGTGCCCGAGGAGGCCAGAAGACATTGTTGAATTCTTTGGAACTGGAGTTGCAGATGGCTTTTAGCCACCCTGGTGGCTGGGAACCAAACCTGGGTCCTCTGGAAGAACGATAGGCGCTCTTAGCCTCTGAACCATCTCTCCAGACCATTAAGAGTGTTTAACAGGTTTAACTGAGAAGCTCCGCCTTGATTTTGGGTGACGTTATCCATGGTTAGGGGTCCCAGGCCAGCACTCGGGAGGCAGAGCCAGGCGGATCTCAGTGAGTTCGAGGCCAGCCTGGACTACCAAGTGAGTTCCAAGAAAGGCACAAAGCTACACAGAGAAACCCTGTCTCGAAAAACCAAAAAAAAAAAAAAAAAAAAAAAAAAAAGAAAAAAAAGAAAAAAAAAAGAAAAAAAAAGAAAAGAAAAAGAAAAAATGAGAAAAGGAGAAAAAATCAGCTGATCGGGGGCATTCTCTTTCTTGGCTCTGGGATCTGTGTAGATGTGAGCAAGCCCTTATCACCACAGGTCCACGTCATCAGCAGTTTGCCATGTGTTTTCTGTCACAATGGACTGTTCCCATAAATCATCAGGCAAAACAAATCCTTGGTCTCTAATGTTGTTTTATGACAGAAATTTTGTTTTGTTATAATAGTTGGAAATACAATTACAGAAAAAAATTGGTTGGGGGGGGGGGTAGGGCTATCGCTATGATAAACTGACCATGGAGTTTTTAGGTCTTTGGATCCAGGAATAGGGAAGGCAATCTTGACTTAGTCCTATTATCAATGTATCAAGTGCCTGATCAAATCTACTTGCATTTCAGATATATATGTTTTGTACCTAAGATTAAACAAGAACAAACAACTAATTTCTAGGTTGTACAGATCCATAGAGAATTGATTTTTAAAGATAATATTTATGGTGGTATTTTATTTGTACTGAAATGTGATTTTAATTGTATGTTAATAAATAAAGTTGCCCGGAGGTCAGAGCTATAAGAGCCATAGCAAGAGCGAGGCGGTGGTGGTGCACGCTTATAATCCCAGCACTTGGTAGACAGAGCTAGGTAGATCTCTGTGTATAAAAGGATACAGCCAACATTGGAGACACACGCCTTTAATCTCAATCCCAACCATAGAAGACCTGGAAGTCTTTACAGACAGGCAGTGACGAGGCATGGGTTTACAACCAATGAGAAGGCAGAACCGAAAGTCTTTATAAAGACAAACACACAGGAAGTAGCCCCCCTTTCGGAGAGCTCTCTTGGCTGAAGAGGATTCTTGAAGCAGGAAGGGTAAGGCTCTTAGCTCTGACCTCTTGGCTTTCTTTTCTGAATCAGCTCTGTGTTTCTTATTTAATAAGACGGTTGGTTACATCTACAAATATTACTTTTTGCCTTTTTATAAGAAGTACTGTCATACTAAGAACTTATTATATGTTTAATTCTTTTTGTGGGAGTATATGTGCATACATGTGTGCGTTTATGTTCACTTGTATGTATACACACATGTGAGTATGTATATGGAGTGTATGTGGAGGCAAGAGGAGTACTTTGGGTGCCATTTCTCAGGCATCCATCTTGTAAAAATAATATTTTTTAAGACAGGGCTTCAGTATTTAGCCCAGGCTAGCCTGGAATTGCTCTGTAGACCAGGCTGGCCTTTAACTCACAGAGATCTGCAGCAGGAGTCTTAAAGGTTGTTACTAATAAAATCAAACCTGAGGCCAGTTATTGGGGTGAATACTGGAAGGTCAGAGAGGTAGAACAAGCCACAGCTAACCTCACCTGGCAAACTTCTCAGCTGATCTTGTTTCCTCAGACTGGAAGCCTCTGTGTCCTCATATCTGAATGGTTCTCAGCTGAACTGTGCTTCTCAAAAGCCTGAAAGCTTAATCAGCCAAATGCTTAACCAGCCAAATGCTTCTAGTTTCTGGTCCTCACGCCTTATATATCTTTCTGCTTTCTACCATCACTCCCTGGGATTAAAGGCTGGCTTTCTGGGATTAAAGGCGTGAGTCACCATGCTTGGCTGTTTCCAATGTGACCTTGAACTCACAGAGATCCAGAGAGATTTCTATCTCTGGAATGCTAGGATTAAAGGCATGAGTGCCACCACTTTCTAGCCTCTGTATCTAGTGGCTGTCTGTTCTCTGACCCCAGATAAGTTTATTAGAGTGCACAATATTTTACCACCACAGAGATCCACCTGCCTCTGCTTCTCAAGTGCTGGGATTAAAAGCACACACACCAGGCCTGTAATATCTGTCTTTTGTTTTTGAAACAGGATCTTTCATTGGCCTGGAGCTTGACAAGTAGACTGGATAGCTATCCCTAAAGGATCTACCTGCCTATGTTTTCCCAGCACCGTGATTACAAACATGTACTCCATTCCTGGTCTATAAAGCAAATTCCAGGCCAGCTTGGACTATACAATAAGGTCCTCTCTAAAAAAATATTTTTAAAAGATGGGTAGTGCCTGAGAAATGACGCCCAAAGTAGTCCTCTAGACTCCATATACACACATGTCCATTCACATCAATAGTACATGTGCACACAAACATGCACACATGCATGGACATGGGCCTCAGGTTCTGATGCTTTCAAGGCAAGCACTTGACCAACTGAGCCACACCCCTAGCTGCACAGTGAGGATTGATAATGCTATGTCTCCTTTCTACTGACTCTTGAAACAGGAGATTGTAGCTAGAGTTTTCCTGCCTGGCCCACAGTCAGGACAAATCTCTCTCACCTGCCAGTCCCACAGCCGCTCAGACCCGACCAAGTAAACACAGAGACTTATATTGGTTACAAACTGTATGGCCATGGCAGGCTTCTTGCTAACTGTTCTTACAGCTTAAATTAATCCATTTCCATTCATCTATACCCTGCCACATGGCTCGTGGCTTACCGGCATCTTCACATGCTGTTTGTCATCATGGCGGCTGGCAGTGTCTCTCTGACTCAGCCTTCCACTTCCCAGCTTTATTCTCCTCCTTGTCCTGCCTATACTTCCTGCCTGGCCACTGGCCAATCAGTGATTTATTTATTGACCAATCAGCAACACATTTGACATACAGACCATCCCACAGCAGGAGATTATGACTTGGGGGAGTTAAGTGAGGCGTCATGATGCACTTAACAATAAATGTAGAGGCAGAGGGCAGGGCCACGATTTGGGCATTTTTTTTTCTCACATTTTCACTGTATGTCCTTAGGTCAATGAATGAATCATTCTGAGCCACAGCTTATCACTCTGGGGAATATGGGTGGTATTTAGTGTACAGAGGCCCTCATGAGGCCTGAAGTCACAGGATTTTGTGGGTGATTGACACAGTAGGGGATGGAACTCATGTTTCCTTCTGTAATCCTGCAGTAACTAAACTGCTTTCCAAGACAGGGAAATCTTCCTTTCACTTATTGTAACACCTTATTTCCTTTAAGTTTAATGTGTGTTTGCAATATATTTATTCCCAGTAGTAGGATGGGTTTTGTTCTATTTTCCTCCTGGAAACATTGAAAAAGTGAAACCCTTACCCTCTGCTCTCCCAGCTTGGATTTCCCCTAGAAGGTGTGGATAATAGCCCCTGTTAGCATGGTCCTCGGAAGTAGAAAAAAATGTTGGAGCAGCATGCTGCCTCGGGAGCTCAGGGTCTGATCGTGGATAAAACCTAGTGTCAGGATCCTCCCATCCCTGGTCCCAGTGTCTGTTTCAGGACCGGGTTGGCCAGATTGTCCTATACCCATGGGGAATATTCTAAAGCTTGTGGCGTGGATGAGGATGTGGTTTTCGTAGAATCTCAAAGCTGCTTGTGTTTTAGGCTAAAGCTCACTAGTACTGCCAATGTTGCAAGTGAACAAACACCTTTCCCAATCTTAAACTTTTAAATTAGTGTGAGAAGAAGGAGACTCATATCCATAATTCTTATAAAATTTTCTGGGTTTCAAATAATCAGCAGTGTCTTCGGATATAAGAATAATTAATGGCACCAAACAGAGAACATCATCAACACAGAAAAATTTTAATTGGTACATGTAAGGGCGCTTGAATATATAATTGAACTAAAAGCCCAGAGGGGTTACTCATACAAATGAGAGGACAGTTTTTTTTAATTAATTTTGTTTTTATTTTACTTATTGACCACAGTTTCCCCTCTCTCCTCTCATCCTGTTCCCTCTCCCCACCTCCTTTTTACTCCTCCTCCCATCCACTCCTTAGAAAGGGTAAGACCTCCCATGGTAGTCAACAACTCGTGCATATCAAGTTGAGGCAGGACTAAACTCCTCCCCTCTGCATCAAGGCTGAGCGAGGCATCCCACCATTGAGAACAGGTTCCAAAAGCCTGCTCCTGTGCCAGGGACAGATCCTGGTCCCACTGCTAGGGGCCCCACAAACAGACCAAGCTACACAACTGTCTGCCACATGCAGAGGGCCTAGGTCAGTCCCATGCAGGCTCCCTAGCTGTCAGTCTAGAGTCCATGAGCTCCCAGGAGCTCTGGTCAGCTGTCTCTGTGGGTTTCCAGCATGATCTGGAAGCCCCCTGGCTCCTACAATCCTTCCTCCCTCTCTTCAACAGGACTCCTGGAGCTCAGTCCAATGCTTGGATCTCTGCATCTACTTCTATCAGTTATTGGATGAAGGCTCTCTGATGACAATTAGGGTAGTCACCAGTGTGATTATAGGAGAAGGCCAGTTCAGGTACCCTCTCCACTATTGCTAAGACACAGTCTTAGCTGGTGTCATCCCTTGTGGGTTCCTGGGATTTTCCCTGGCGCCAGGTTTCTCCCTAACCCCACAATGGTCCCCTCTATCAAGATATTTCTTTCTTTGCTCTTCTTCTCTATCCCTCTCCCAACTTGACCATCCTGATCCCTCATGTTCCCATTCCCCAACCTCTCCCCTCTACTCCCTCCCCCACCCCAGTTTACCCAGGAGATCTCTTCTATTTCCCCTTCCCAGGGCGATCCATGCATCTTTCTTAGGGTCCTCCTTGTTACCTAGTTTCTCTAGGGCTGGGGATTGTAGTCTGGTTATCCTTTGCTTTACATCTAGTATCCACTTATGAGTGAGTACATACCATGTTGGTCTTTCTGAGTCTGGGTTACCTCACTCAGGATGATTTTTTTTTCTAGTTCCATCCATTTGCCTGCAAATTCATGATGTCATTGTTTTTTTTACTACTGAGTAATACTCCGTTGTGTATATGTACCACATTTTCTTCATCCATTCTTTGGTAGAGGGGTATCTAGGTTGTTTCCAGGTTCTGGCTATTACAAATAATGCTGCTATGAACATTGTTGAGCAAGTGTCCTTGTGGTATGATTGAGTATGCTTTGGATATATGCCCAAGAGTGGTATTGCCGGGTCTTGAGGTAGATTGATTCCTAGTTTTCTGAGAAACTGTCACACTGCTTTCCAGAGCAGCTGTACAAGTTTGCAGTGGAGGAGTGTTCTACTTGCTCCACATCCTCTCTAACATAGCTGTCTTCAGTGTTTCTGATCTTAGCCATTCTGACAGGTGTAAGATGGTATCTCAGAGTCGTTTTGATTTGCATTTCCCTGATGACTAAGGATGTTGAGTAATTCCTTAAATGTCTTTTGGCTATTTGAGATTCTTCTGTTGAGAATTCTCTGTTTAGATCTGTACCCCATTTTTTAAATTGGATTATTTGGTATTTTGATGTCTAGTTTCTTGAGTTCTTTATATATTTTGGAAATCAACCCTCTGTCAGATGTGGGGTTGGTGAAGATCTTTTCCCATTCTGTAGTTGCCATTTTGTCTTATTGACAGTGTCCTTTGCTTTACAGAAGCTTTTCAGTTTTAGGAGGTCCTATTTATTGTCAATCTCAGCATCTGTGTTACTGGTGTTATATTCAGGAAGTAGTCTCCTGTGCCAATGCTTTCAAGGCTACTTCCCACTTTCTCTTCTATCATGTTCAGTGTGACTGGATTTATGTTGAGGTCTTTGACCCACTTGGACTTGAGTTTTGTGCAGACTGATAGATATGGATTTACTTGCATTCTTCTACATGTCCAGATCCAGTTATGCCAACACCATTTGCTGAAGAAGCTTTCTTTTTTCCATTGTACAAATTTGGCTTCTTTGTCAAAAATCAGGTGTCCATAGGTATGCAGATTTATATCAGGGTCTTTGGTTCAATTCCATCGATGCTGGGGATGTCTTTCTGTATGCTGTGAATGTGTTGCTCTGATTGATTGATAAATAAAACGCTGATTGGCCAGTAGCCAGACAGGAAGTATAGTATAGGTAGGATAAACAGAGAGGAGACTGCTGGGAAGTGGAAGGCTGAGTCAGGAGATGCTGCCAGCCGCTGCTGCCATGAGAAACAAGATGTAAAGTACTGGTAAGCCACAAGCCACGTGGCAACTTATAGATTAATAGAAATGGGTTAATTTAAGATATAAGAACTAAATAGTAAGAAGCCTGTCACAGCATACAGTTTATAAGTAATATAAGTCTCTATGTGTTTATTTGGGTTGAGTGGCTGCGGGCTGTAGAGGGACTGGAGAAAACTCCAACTACACATTGATCCATGTGTCTTTTTTTATGCCAATATCAAGCTGTTTTTATTACTATAGATCTATAGATAGAGCTTGAATTCAGGGATGGTGATACCTCTGGAAGTTCCTTTATTGTACAGGATTGTTTTAGCTATCCTGATTTTTTGTTTTTCCATATGAAGTTGAGTATTGCTCTTTTGAAGTCTGTGAAGAACTGTGTTGGGATTTTGATGAGGATTGCATTGAATCTGTAGATTGCTTTTGGTAAGATTGCCATTTTTATTATTTTGGTTCTACCTATCCATGAGCATGAGAGATCTTTCCATTTTCTGATATCTTCTTCAATTTCTTTCTTCAAAGACTTAGAGTTGTCATACAGGTCTTTCACTTGTTTACTTAGAGTTACCTCAAGATATTTTATATTATTTGTAGTTAGGGTGTTGTTTCTTTGATTTCTTTCTCAGCCCATTTATCATTTGTATATAGGAGGGCTACTGATTTTTTTAAAGTTAATCTTGTATTCTGCCACACACTGAAGGTGTTTATCACCTGTAGGAGTTCCCTGGTAGAATTTTTGGGGTTACTTATGTATACAACCATATCATCTGCAAATAGCCAAAGTTTGACTTCTTCCTTCCAATTTGCATCCCCTTGATCTCCTTTTATTGTCTTATTGCTCTAGCTAGAACTTCGAGTACTATATTGAATAGATTTTGAGAGAGTAGACAGCCTTGTCTTGTTCCTGCTCTTAGTTGAATGATCTTGAATTTCTTTCCATTTAATTTGATGTTGGCTGTTGGCTTGCTGTATATTGCTTTTATTACATTTTCATATGTTCCTTGTATCCCCGATCTCTCCAAGACCTTTATCATGAAGGGATTTGAATTTTGTCAAAGGCTTTTTCAGCATCTAATGAGATGATCATTTTTTTTTCTTTCAGTTTGTTTAAATGGTGGATTACATTGACAGATTTTCATATGTTGAACCATCCCTGCATCTCTGGGATGAAGCCTACTTGATCATGGTGGATCTTTTTTTTTTTTTTTTTTTTTTTGGTATGTTCTGGGATTCCATTTCCCAGTATTTTATTGAGTACTTTTGTATCAATATTCATGATGGAGATTGGTCTGTAATTTTCTTTGTTGCATCTTTGTGTGGTTTGGGTATCAGGGTAACTGTAGCCTCATAAAAAGCGTTTGGCAATGTTCCCTCTGCTTCTATTGTATGGAACAATTTGAGGAGCATTGGTATTCACTCTTCTTTGAAATTCTGGTAGAATTCTGTGCTGAAATCATCTGGCCTTGGGCTTTTTTTGGTTGGGAGACTTTTAATGACTGCTTGTATTTCCTTAGGGGTTATAGGTCTATTTAAATTGTTTATCTGGCCTTGATTTAATTTTGGTATATGATACCTATCCATAAAATTGTCCATTTCTTTTAGATTTTCCAATTTTGTGGAGTACAGGTTTCTGAAGTATGACCTGATGATTCTCTGGATTTCCTCGTTGTCTCTTGTTATATCCCCCTTTTCATATCTGATTTTGTTAACTTCGATATTATCTCTCTGCCTTTTGTTAGTTTGGATAAGAGTTTGTCTATCTTGTTGATTTTCTCAAAGAACTATCTCTTTGCTTCATTGATTCTTTGTATTGTTCTCTTTGTTTCTATTTTATTGATTTCAGCCCTCAGTTTATTTCCTAGCATCTATTCCTCCTAGGTGACTCTGTTTCTTTTTGTTCTAGAGCTTTCAGGTGTGCTGTTAAGTCACTAGTGTGAGAGTTCTCCAAATTTTTTGCATGGGCACTTTGTGCTATGAACTTTCCTCTTAGCACTGCTTTCATAGTGTCCCATAAGTTTGGGTATGTTGTACATTCATTTTCATTGACTTCTAGGAAGTCTTTAATTTCTTTCTTTATTACTTAACCCAGTGGTGATTCAGTTGGGCATTATTCAGTTTCCATGAGTTTGTAGTCTTTTTGTAATTTGTATTATTGTTGAATTCTAACTTTAACCCATTGTGATCTGATAAGATACAGGGGATTATTCCAATTTTTTTTTCTATCTTTTGAGATTTGCTTTGTGACTGAGTATGTGGGCAATTTTAGAGAAGATTCCATGAGGTGCTGAGAAGGCATTTTCTTTTGTGTTTGAGTGAAATGTTCTACAGATGTCTGTTAAGTCCATTTGAGTCATAACATCTGTTAGTTCCCTTGTTTCTCTGTTAAGTTTCTGTCTGGTAGACTTGTCCATTGGTAAGAGTATGGTATTGAAGTCTCCCACTATTAGTATGTGAGATCTGATGTGTGATTTAAGCTTTAGTGATGTTTCTTTTACAAATGTGGGTGCCCTTGTATTGGGGCATAAATGTTCAGAATTGAGATTTCATCTTGATGAATTTTTCCTGTGATGAATATGAAATACCTTCTCCATTTCTTTTGATTAATTTTAGTTTGAAGTCTATTTTGTTAGAGATTAGGATAGCTACACCAGCTTGTTTCTTAGGTCCATTTGATTGGAAAATATTTTCCCAACCCTTTACTCTGAGGTAATGTCTGCCTTTGAAGTTGAGGTGTGTTTCTTGTATGCAGCCGATAGATCCTGTTTTCGTATCCATTCTGTGTCTTTTTATAGGTGAATTGAGTCCATTGATATTAAGAGATATTAATGACCAGTGATTGTTAATTCCTGTTACTTTTTGGTTTTGTTGTTGGTGTTGGTAGTGTGTATGTGTTTCCCTTCTTTGAGATTTGCTGGTGTGAGATTATCTATTGCCTGTGTTTTTGTGGGTGCAGCTAACTTTCTTGGGTTGGAGTTTTCCTTCTAGTACTTTCTGTAGGGCTGGCTTTGTGGAGAGGTATTGTTTAAATCTGGTTTTGTCATAGAATATCTTGTTTTCTCCATCTATGGTGATTGAAAGTTTTGCTGGGTATTGTAGTCTGGGCTGGCATCCATGGTCTCTTAGTGTCTGCAAAATGTCTGTCCAGGACCTTCTGGCTTTCAGAGTCTCCATTGAGAAATCGGGTGTAATTCTGATATATCTGCCTTTATATGTTACTTGGCCTTTTTCTGTAGCATGAATCTTAAAGGGTCTTATTAATAAAAATAAACCCGGAGCCAAGTATTGGGGTCAACGCTAGAAGATCAGAGAAGCAGAACAAGCCACAGCTTCCTCACCTTGCCAGTTCCTCAGCTGATCCTGTTTCCTCAGACTGGAAGCCTCTGAGTCCTCACCCAAAATGAATCTCAGCTCAACTGCTGCTCAAAAGCCTAAAAGCATAACCAGCTCTAGTTCCTGGTCCTCACGCCTTTTATACCTTTCTGCTTTCTGCCATCACTTCCTGGGATTAAAAGCTCACTTCCTGGGATTAAAGGCATAAGTCACCATGCCTAGCTATTTCCAGTGTGGCTTTAAACTCACAGAGCTCTGGATGGATCTCTGTCTCCCAAGTGATAGGATTAAAGGCGTGTGTGCCACCATTTTCTGGCTTCTATGTCTATCTAGTGGCTGTTCTGTTCTGTGACTCCAAATAAGTTTATTAGGGTGCACAATATTTTTGGGGAACATAATATCACCACATTTTTCCTTTGTAGCTCTTAATATTCTTTCCTTTATCTGTACGTTTGGTGTTTTGATTATTATGTGGCAAAGGGACTTTTTTTTGGTCCAGTCTACTTGGTGTTCTGTAAGCTTCTTGTACCTTTGTAGGCATGTCTTCTTTAGGTTGGGAAAGTTTTCTTCTGTGATTTTGTCGAATGTATTTTCTGTACCTTTGAGTTGGATGACTTTCTTCTTCTTCTTCTTCTTCTTCTTCTTCTTCTTCTTCTTCTTCTTCTTCTTTTTCTTCTTCTTCTTCTCCTCCTCCTCCTCCTCCTCCTCCTCCTCCTCCTTCTTCTTCTAACCCTATTATTCTTAGGTTTGGTGTTTTCATGGTGTCTCAGATTTCCTGGATGTTTTCTGCTAAGAATTTGTTGGATTTAACATTTTTTTTTGACAGATGAATCTTATTTCCTCTATCGTATCTTCAAAGCCTGAGATTCTTTCTTTCATCTCTTGTATTCTGTTGGTTATGCTAGCATCTGTGGTTCCTGTTCACTTACCCAGATTTTCCATTTCCAGAATTCCTTTGGTTTGTGTTTTCTTCATTCTTTCTATTTCACTTTTTAAGTCTTTAACTGTTTCCTTCACCTGTTTGATTGTTTTTCTTAGCTTCCTTTAAGGGATTTATTGATTTCTTCCAATTTTTGTTTGTCTTTTCCTCCATTTATTTAAGGGAATTTTTCATTTTCTCTTTAAGGGCCTCTATCATCTTCTTAACATTGTTTTTAATGTTGTTTTCTCCTGCTTCATCTGCATTGAGATGTTTGGGTCTTGCTGTTATAGAATCACTAGGTTCTGGTGGTATCATATTGCTTTTTTATGTTGTTGAATGTATTCTTACACTGCCATCTACTCATCTGTGTTTGGGATAATTATAGATACAGGTTTTGATTCTTGAGATGTCTTTGTTGAATGGGTCTTTTGTTCCTTTATTGCCTGTTTCCTTTATTGTCTTTTTCCCTGAACGACCAAGGGTTTTGGTGGTTGGCTGGTTGTTAGGTTGAGTAGGGTTTTCTCAGCTGAGGTTTGTGGGGGTTTGGGTGCCTAGATCCAGCCTATTGTCCAGTTCTTCTGGCTGGTGTGGGCTTTACTTGGGCCTGTGGGCTCAGTTCTTCCAACTGGTGTGAGTTGTGCCTGTGCCTGTGGAGTCTTTTCTTCCGACTCGTGTAGGTTTTGCCTGTGCCTGTTCTTCCAAATAGTGTGGGTGGCACTTGTGCCTATAGGGTGTGCTGATGTTGCTGGAGAGGGCTGCTCATGGGGGGGATGCTCTTCTTCCAATTGGTGCAGGTGGTGCTTGTGTCTCTAGGGGCTGCTGATTTTGTGGGGGATGGTTGGCCGCAGAGGTGGGGGAGGGGAATGATTGGTTTCGTAAGTTTGGGTGGCTGAGTGAGTCTTTTAGGTTACAGGGTCCAGTGGGTGGTGGCTGTGGTGTCGTGGCCTGCTAGCAGGCCGCAGAGGTGGGGGAGGGGAATGATTGGTTTTGTAAGTTTGGGTGGCTGAGTGAATCTTTTAGGTTACAGGGTCCAATGGGTGGTGGCTGTGGTGTCGTGGCCTGCTAGCAGGACCCTTACTTGCTAGCTGGCTGCTGGGGCTGAGATGGGAGGCAGAGAGGCATGGGATGTACCCTAGGGTTTAGGATCTATGGATTGGGGCAGTTTAGCTGGGAGACCAGTCACTCATGTCTTGTTCCAATTGGTGCAAGTGGTGCTTGTGCCTCTGGGGATTGCTGATTTTTCAGGGAATGGGGATGGTTGTGGCGGAGGATGATGGGTTCCGTAGGTTTGGGTGGCAAAGATGGGTCCAGTGGGTGGCTGCAGTGGTGTAGAAGCCTGCCAGCAGTGAGAGGACACTTCTGAAGACATGGTTTTGTGACTTGGATTTCAGGGATAAATCTTCTTCTACAAGGCTTGGATCCTTGATGGTGAGAACAGAAATATGGAAAATATAAAAAGCAGAAACAAATTATGACCAAGACCGTTCTGATTTTATAGTTTGGGAATGGATATATTATCCTATAGTTATTTATTCATTCAAAAGCTGTTATACATATGATGCATATAATTGAAACAATACTCATTTTTAGAGCTGTTTGAGGTTCACAGCAGGTACAGAGATTTCCACATATTTCTTGCCCCTACACTTGGTTAACCTCCCTGATTATCAAAATCTCCCACCAGACATATTGGATTTACATATGAAACTGATGGACCACTACTCAACTCCAGAAATTAAAACCCAGGTATCAACTTACTGTGGCTATTGCCATGCATGGGGTGGTGCAATGCCACAGCTGTTGTATAAATAAATATTGCACGTGACCCACTTAAAGCAGCAGTGGTTCTTGATATTTCATTTGTGTGATATGTAAGGCTTAAAAATACCTGGAGGTGTCAATGTTTTCCCGGCTCACTCAGCCTCAACATGTAACTAATAAGAATAATAAATAATCAACTGTTTGTCTCCCATATGTTGAATAAGCTTTGGGTTTCAGATCTATAATAAGTAAGTTCTCAACTTGGAATAGTCTTATTATTGTATTTTTTATTTGGTTTGAAACATTCTTAGGGCTAATTCTTTAAAATATTTGACACATTTCCAATGTAAGTTTTGATAAATGGTGGTCTTTATTCTAACATTTTTGGTCATTTATAATGTTTCCCTGGATTATAACTATTGGTTAAGATTTCAAGTATACTTACTAGTAGTATTAGTGCATAATAGTAGTTGTATAACTTTGCAATCTTTTCTCTTTCTATTCGAATAAGCTTTTCTTTCAATTTTGTGTGTGTATAAAGGTATCTTATTCTTAAAGCATTCAATACTTTGTTGACTGGTCAATATGAAAAGATCAAAAGACTATGGAATGCTTAGCCTTAAATGGGACATCTATCTCACACCCCTTCCCCCAAAGGATCAGAGATTACAGCACTATAGGTGGATGAAAAGATTTTAAGAACCAGAGGTCAGGGAGGGCTGCTGCAAAACAGTGTTTTCTGGACGTGAGAGGGCTGTTGTACACATGATAGGGACTGTTTGCACAAGACCTGCATAAGAGTAAACCAGCCATCAACTTCACTGTGGATGACTTGGGGGCTACGAGGCCCATCACTAGCTGCAGAACCTGTGGGCAACTGATTGCAGCTGATGAGGGAGGGTTTCAGCTTGCTTCAGGGATGCCACTCCTGATAAACTGCCCATGCTCTTGTGGATGCCATCATGTACACACTGGCAGCACTGAACGGACTCCGCAGGCTAAAAAGAGTACAGGAAGTTGGGAGGGGAAGTGGTAGGAGGCATGGGAGGATTTGATCCTGACATTATATGCATATATGAAATTCTCAGATAGTAAATAAAAAGGAAAAAACATTCAATACCTTGCTTACCGTCTCAGACTCTACATTTAAATTCTCCGGGTGTCGGGATATTTGTGTTTGGAACTTATAAGCAGTACTTAAATTTGTTTCTTTTGCTCACTCCGCCCTGTCTTGAACACTGTGATAGAGATCCCCCAATATGATGGGTGCAATAGTGCTGACTAGTCTCTTAGGCTCTTTTTCTGTTCTGCCTGCGCCCACACCCTTAGAACAGGCACGAGTTGCTCAGGGCTGTGTTGGGAGGCACCTGAGAGAAGATTACACAATGGCCTTCTGTAAAGAGGATTTTTTGAGGCTTTGTGATGTTTAGGTAAAAGACTGAGCCCAGTTTGAGATGCTATCTTGCCAAATGATCTCAAGCAGCTGTGCGAGGATGCTACTTCAGGAATCTCTTCAAGGTAAAACACGCCTTCAGTTCTTAAAAAGCCACAACTCCTATTTACCTTTCATCTTAGTCATTCCACGAACCAATTGAGACCATATCAAGTACTCTTTTAATTAAAATATGGTAAGTGCAGATATTTCTCAGTCCCTTTTACTCACTCAGTGTGTGGGTTGTGTTGGCTAAATCCCCAAATAGGCTTCCTTACACTGAGATCCTTCACAAATAAACAGTCCCACATTAAATGTAGTTTCTTTGAAATATGTATCTTTTTTTTTTATATTTTGACAAAGCTATTTGAGTGACTTGAGCTATCATTTGGTTGAGAAGAAGTCAAGTGCTTTGGTCTCACCTATGGAGTGTTTTCTAATGTCCTAGAAACTTCGGGGCAGATAATATACTAAAATAGATAACCTCCATATCATATCATCATTATTATCACTGGTGGATTTGAGATGAATTTGCCATTGCCCTTTGACTTCAGGAAAAAGCTATCAGTCTTAAAAACATTGAAAATCTGTGCTAGTTGGAAGCCTGCCGACTCAAGACAAGTTGCAGCTTAGCTTCCAATAGGTACAGTGTGAAGGAGAGTTGTTTTCAGGGAAGAATTTTTCCGTTGACTACATGCACACTTGTGATACTGTTTGATTATATTTTAATTCTGCAGTTACACGAATCTTTTCATTATTATTTGTTGAGACACAGCCCTGCTTAACTTTGCATTAAAGGGGGTAATCCAAGTGAAAATTGATTGACATTTCAGTTGAAGCTATAGCAAGCTTCTAAATTTAATGTCTGAATTCTGGTGGCTGTGTTTAGGTTTTTATTTTGGTTTATATGCACAGTATAGATGTGTGTGGTAAAGGATCAGAGGGTTCTGGTCCTAGGAAAGTAGCCTTCTATGCCTTTGAGGACTCATGTTCCTGAAACAGAACCATCTCCCTTAAAAGAGTTTGAGAATGCTATGAGTCATCTTTGGTGACAGTTGTGGGGCACAATGACTAACTATCAGACGAAACAGAGCCATGCAAGGCTTGTGTAACAATATGGTCCATGCATTTGATTATGGCTTTGTTTTCATACTCTACATGTTGTTAATCAAAATTTACATTCTGCAGAAAACCAATGTGTTTCAGTTACAGTTGAAGAGGAACCTGGATCTGAAGCAGCTTCCAACTTCCAAATGGACTTACGTGAGTTTTCCATTTATCTATGGGGGCTGGTTGCCAAGAAGGGAAGTGGACACAAACCCCCATCACTAGCCTAACTCAGAAGTTATCTAAAAATCATAATCACTCACAAAGGGAAAATTAGTTCTCTCCAATGGAGTCTTTCTGTGTATACATACCACACCGAAGTGCAGGTCCCATGCTCAGCAGTAGAAGGACAACACAAAGCAAATTAAAAAAATGCTTAGTTTGGGCATTTTTGTAGCCTTATAGATCTTTTGCTTATATATTAGTTGTGTGTGTGTGTGTGTGTGTGTGTGTGTGTGTGTTTTATGGGAATATGAATGTATGTGTCTGCATCTTCATGTGTTTCTTGTGTTCTTTCCTTGTCTCCTTTTTTTTTTCTGTTTATTTTGTCCTATTCTGGTTTGTTTACTTTCATTTTATCTTCTTCTTCTTGTTATTTTGGATGCTGAAAGGACCAATATCAGCTCAGTAGCACCAAGACCAAGTTCTCAGCACAAAGGAGATTTATTTACCCCAGAGGGTCAAAGGACAGGGAATAAGAGACAAAGACAGGAGAGAGAGGACAAGGGAAAGGGCGAAGGGATATTTGTCCGAGAAGGACAAAGGACTGCCTCTGCATAGAGGGAAGACAGACGTGGCACATAGGCAAATGTCAGTTTATAAAGGTAAGAGGGTAAACCTCATGTTAGGATGAGGTGTTTAATTTTAACTGGGCATGCTCATTAGGTGAGCCAAAGGGGGCTTTTGATTGCTGGGCTTCAATACTTTGATAGCTGGACCTTGGTAGTCAGCCTCAGGAGGAGGAAGTCACCAAATAAAGGACTAGACCTTGGTGGCCAGCTTTAGAAATATAATCTAATGGAGAGGGAATGGGAGAGAAGGACAAGGCATGCTTGCCATGCTCTGGCTGGCTAGAGTCCCTTCAGAGAGCTGTTTGATTTCTAAAGAGAGAGAGAAGGAAGAGTGTAGATTTGGATGGGTGGGGAGGTGGGATGATTTGGGAGGAGTTGGAGGAGAGAAAACTATAAACAGAATATATTGTATGAAAAATATATTTTCAACAACAACAACAACAATAATAATAGTAAAAGATGGGCTGGAGAGATGACTCAGCAGTTAAGAGCGTTTCCTGATGGTCCCAAGGACTGAAATTCAATTCCCAGTACCGACATGGAGGCTCACAAACATCTTCAGGGATTCCAATGTCCTCTTCTGTCCTCCATGGTCACCACACAAATGTGGTACACAGACAATCATGTAGGCACAACACTAACACACAAATAAATATATCTCAAGAAAAAAATTTTAAAGTTAAGACACTGGAAATTTAAAAAATATAAAATCCAAGTTAAGTTCATCATTATAACAAACTTGCTATGATTTATTAAAGTGGAGTTGTAAGGTTATTACTGAATATTTTCTAGATCTATTTTATCCTAATAATATTATTGTTATTTGAGTAGACACACACACATACACATGTAATTAAAAATTTAGAAAGAATACAAGTTATAACTTCAAAGGCAGGTCACTTATATTGTTTGTATTCCAGTCAACTAAACACACACACACACACACACACACACACACACACACACACACACACACATCCTTAGCGGAACAAAATACCATTTTTACTCAGAGGGTAGTGGCCAGGTACCATCATGAGAGTGAAATTATTCTTAGAAACTGAACTACCCTGGGAGCCTGAGACACGGGGAACAACTTTAGTCCAGGAGCCTCAGTTTGGCCCTGCCACAGCATCTGGGTGAGAAAGGCCCAGGGAGGCAGTTGAGGAAGTCAGGAGGGTTGGATGCTGACAAACTGAAGGGTACGTGTGGCTTGTATGTGTGCAGGTCCATGAAGCTTGCGTTGAAGTAGGGAGGCAGTGAAGTGCACAGGGAGAGTTAATGGCCAGGAGCAGATGTTATCAGCTGAGGGTAACCTTGGAGTTTGATAGCTCTCAGCCTGAATCCAGTGACCAGATCAACCTCTGAAGTCACTTTTCTGTCCACCCCCCACCGTGGAAGAGACTGTGAATTCAAGTTTCAAGCGTTTACTCGGTGTCCACAGCTACCTTCTTTTGGGAAGGTGATGGAACCCCAGGATATCTGGAAAGTGTGAACACAGTCCCTTTGCCTTTCTCAGTCCTAATGCTGAAGTTGCTTCCTACACCCCCAATGCATGTGGGGTCCTCTACACCCCAGTAACACATTAGCTACTCCCCTGTGCTAGAAGGATGCAGCCACCACTAATCTCTCTAGTGTATAAAGCAGGCATGCCCAATCAATCTGTGATGGCAGTGATGATGGCCTACAGGTTGGTCCTATGAACCCTGGACTCACAGAATTTCTATGTTTACGCCCCTCCCCCACCCTCATGTTTATAGCGCAACTGGTCTTTTCTTCTTACCGCAGTTCTGCCCACAACTTCCTCGAAGTGTTCCTCGTTGGCTTCCTCTTGGATTGTACTTCTCCATTCAAGCATATCTGTGCCTGTGAATCCCAGTTCAAGTGGGTACCAGGCTTCTGAGTCCACACTGACCCCCAGGGTGGCTCCCACCCTGTCCAGCATAGAGATGAGGCCTTTGGGGTTTAAAGATGTAAGAATGCATGACCTTCTTTCCTTGGCCAAAGTTTTGACGGTCAGACCTCTCCTGAAAGGATTTCCATCTGGGGCACCAGGGAGCAAGCCAGGCAGTACAGGGGCATCCTTCTCCAGTTTCTGCTTGCTGTGTGGTAGGACTTCTCGGTTCTCGAGTATCCCAGGCTGACATCAAACAGATAGTCAGTAAGGAGGACCTTGTACACCTGAGCTTGCGTGCATTTCCCAAGTGTTAGGACCACAGGCACGTGCTACCGTGACTGGCCATGTCATGTCTCCCATTTTAAACTTTATTTTTTTCAATGTGTCAGTGTGGGTCCTAGTGCCTTGGGGCTTTCTTTTTCCCTTTTGCTCGTAGCCCTGCTGGGAGTTCCTCTCCTCTTTCCTTATTGTTTGCTCAGTGCCCCACTAGTCCTTGTAGTTTCTCTGTTCCAGTTGACCTGGTTTCTACTTACTGTCGACCGTTCGTCTCCAGACCACGTGTGTCTCAGGTATATCGATGCCATGCTTCAGGCTCATGGAGGCACAGGAAAGCGATGTTGTCTCAAACCCGCTCTCTTCCTCCTCGTTCCCATGTCTTTTAGCCATTTTAAGTATATTTTAACATCTCCACTTTTCCACCTCCATGCTTCTTCTATTTTGTCCATTTTCTGTGTAACAGCTGAATCACAGTATGGTATGTCCCTGGTTGAACTTCTTCAAAAAGTTTCCATCACAATTTAAAGTATGCCTACATGTTCCTTCTGTCTGTTTTGTTTGCTATTACCTCATGTATATGCAAAGTCCACTCCTTATTTTAAGCCCTCACTCAAATGTCACCTAACAGGGATGGCTTTCTATTAGATGATGCTGTTATGTCGAATCATATATGCTTTTCCTCTTAGTCCAACCACTTTGGTGATGGTACTACATGTTCGCATCTAGCCTCAGGTTGACAGCATCTGCCTTAAACCCACCCACCAAGTCTCACGTCATCTCCAGGTTCTTGGGACTCTCACACAAGCACACTCAGCTTTGTACACACACGGACACGCTTTGGAAGTGCATAGGAGCTGACACTCCCGTGGCTGATTCTCATCTAGTAGCAGATGAGACCCAGTAACTAATCTGGTTTCTTATGCTTTGTGAAGGTAATCATAATTATACAAAACAGGGAACGGGAAGCCCTGGTACTCTGGCAGCAATAATGCACACTTACATTGGCATCTTCTGCCTTCCTCTGTTCTTCCTATTTATAAATTAATTAACGTGTGTGTGTGTGTGTGTGTGTGTGTGTGTGTGTGTGTGTGTGTACATGCCTGTATGTGCATACGAGTGCATGCGGGGGCCAGAGGTTGATGTAGGGTGTCTTCCTCTATTGCTCTTTGTCTGGCTATTTGAGACAGACTCTCTCACTAAACTCAAAGTTCATGCTAGGTGAATGGCTGGACATGCTGGTCGGAGAGCTCCACGGATCTGACTGTTCTGCATGCCCACGTGTTTGCAGCCACGTGCCACGGCCCTCAGCTCTTCTGTGTGTGGGAGATCTAAGTTCAAGTCCTCATACTTGCACAGCAGGCGTGTTACCAAATGAGCCCTCCTGTTCCTCCCTAATTAACCACCCGCACACAAACCCTTGTTTCAGCCTCTGCTTTTGAGTGAATTTGAGGTAAGGCATCTCCCGTTACCACCTTATGTAAAATTATATTCAATTCTGTTGGTCCTTACCTCAGTTTGCTTTTAATCTGAACTTAATATACGTCGCTGCTTGATAATATTTTCATTTCACACTTCAGTGGTGCTTCTCCTGTAAACAGCCCTTCACTCTGTCTGGCCAAGGCAATTTCCGAATCAATTCTCATTTAGTTACTGATGTCTGACGACACACTTGCATGGACAGTGACACTGGCTGGTTAGTTTGACAGTGTAGATTACAGATCCAGTTAGTGGAGACCTTGAATAAAAAACCACTTCATGTTCAGAACACCCTGTTAGATCCGCTGCAGTTGTAGACTCCACGCCTGGCTGTCCATGAAAGCTAAACCTCCCGGAGTGCGTAATTTGAGTGTGAAGTATTTTGCTATGTGAGCAAAAGCTCAGACTCAAAGGAAGACTGATTGGAGAGGTGGCTCAGTGGGTGAAACTCCCATCACACAAGTACGGGGACCTGGGTTCAAAGCTCAGCATCCACATTAAAAAAAAAAAGTCAGGTGTGGTCCTGTACATCTGTAATTTTAGTAGAAGGCAAAAACAGATCCCTGGAGCTCTCTGCTTGGCCAATCTAGCCAATTGGTGGGTCATGGATAGGTTCACTGAGAGACTTTGTATCAAGGGATAAGATGATAAGCTGGGTGGTGGTGGTGCACGCCTTTAATCCCAGCACTCGGGAGGCAGAGACCGGTGGATGTCTGTGAGTTCAAGGCCAGTCTGGTCTACAAAGTGAGTTCTAGGACAGGCTCCAAAAGCTACAGAGAAACCTTGCCTCGAAAAACAAACAAAACAAAAACGAAAAAAAAAAAAGATAAAAAAAGAGATGTTAAAGAGGTATTGAGGACGATATCTGACTTTGACCTCTGACCTCTACATCAGTGTGCATACATGCATCCACAGTGCCATGTATGTGAACTACACATGCATACATGCCTGTTGTCAGAATACACTGAATAAGGAAAGATCCACCCGAGACACTTGTGGGCTTTCCCTCTGCCTCTGAGTATGTGATTGGCTCTCAGTAATACTCTGTAAGGCTTGTCACAACTGTGGGACCACTGTTTTGTAACGGGCCGTATAGCCTTGCAAACCCAGGAGCAGAGCTGGGATCAGACTTCAGACACCAGCACATCCTCTCAGCCGTGGGGACATCTGTGCAGTAGAGCCTGCTGAAGTCCCGCTGTATGAGATTATTCTGCATGGCAAGGAGCAGTGGTGGCTGGAGGGACTTGCTGGGGGCCTCTGTGTATCCTGTGGTGCCAATCGATAAGGCGTTCACAGTCTGATCCACAAAGATCACTGAGGACAGCAAACAGGTCTTGATCTTCCTGATTCTGACGTTTGCCACTTGAGGCAGAGATGCTGAGGCCTCTAGAGATAAAGTCCTTTCCAGGCAATAGCTGCCCAGTCCTTCCTCAGGCTGCATTGGCTTGTCTACAGGCATGGTGAGCTAACTGTATTCCTGAAACACAGTTCCAATGATTACAGGCACATACCCATCCAGGGTCCGGCTCAGTGGGAGGATCTGAATTCTGGAGGTACTGCCCTGCCTCTGGGCCCAAGTCTTGGGCTGCAGGTCTTGAAAATTGCTTGTGCACCTGACTGGTCCAGCTGGTGGTGTGCACCAGGGCCCCGATGCTCATCTTGAAGCAGACTCGGGTGTCCGCTACAAGTCTGTGGCTAACAATGGTGGCTGTGCAGTGCTGTGGACCAGATGCCCCTCTGGGACACAGACCTCCGAAGACGGTGGTGGCAGAGGAGAAGGCATCCTGTTGGTCCAATGACTCCAGGAGGCAGAACTGCTCTAGGCCACTTTGGCTTCACCTTCTGCCTTTTCAAGGTGCCCATGGGCTTTCCCACCCTTTCCTCTTCACTGTTGATGGTCGGCTGCATCTTTACCATGACAATTAAGTGAAGGAGGGGTCATTTTTTCCAAAATCACAGCATGGCAAACTCTTAACCACTGGGCTCTCCAGCCCCTCGTGGGCTTCTTTTTGTCTTATGCTTTTTTAGGTTTTCTTATCTTGCTTCCTATGTCCTGTGTTTGGGGAAAAAGACTTTTTACTAAGGGCCACATTGAGAATGTTTCTAAATTATTACTTAGCATGTATTTTCCTATATTTCTTAAAGTGTGTTAAGCAGACATTGGCACTTTCTGGTAACGTGGTAACTTTTTAATACTATGTTTTCTAAAATTATGAAAATCTAGAAAAATGAACATTGCGACTAACTGACATTAATTCCATTTAAGTTTAGATTTGCTTTAGCTTATTTTTGAAAGGCCAGGGGCTGCTGTCCTCTGACATTTATCTAGTTTGTGCTTTTCTCAACTTTATAGTTAGTGAATTGTGCTATGGAAGAATTTCCATCAGCTTGTAAAATTTTTCCTTTTCTTTCTTTTTCTTTTGATTCCTTCCTTCCTTCCTTCCTTTCTTCCTTTCTTCCTTCCTTCCTTTCTTTCTTTCTTTCTTTCTTTCTTTCTTTCTTTCTTTCTTTCTTTCTTTCTTCCTTTCTTTCTTTCTTCCTGGGAGTGTTTTCCAGACAGAGTTTCTCTGTGTAGCTTTGGTTGTCCTGGAACTCACTCTGTAGACCAGGCTGGCCTCAAACTCACAGAGATTTGGATTAAAGGTGTGTGACATTACTGCCCTGCTACATTTTCCTTTTCCTAGTTACTTCTTTGTTGGTGCCCTTTTGAGCTACTCAGTTGTGTGTGGCTCAGTCAAAACTGCCGAATTATCCTTGCACAGACTCTAGTTATATATATTTACCTCTGTAGAAGAGAAAAAATGACAGGTGCAAGATTAGGTTAGCCTCACAGTGGGAAAATGTAAATTGCTGTCAGCAATAAAAAGAAATTTTCTCGTCACATTATGAAAAACATCTAGGCTACTCTAGTGTTTTGAAGCAGTTGCATAATCCTATTTATTTGTTAGTATTCACACCATTCACAAATTACGCATGGCTGAGAGTGTAGCTTCAAAAACTGTGTCTCAAATGAAAGTTTCCATAGTGGCTGGCAGTCACCTTATTTTCATCTGCTTAATAATCACAGTCCTTCTTGTACATCTTTGTGACTGGAATTCTTATTCTTCTGCTTTGCGTTTACCCATGTAGGTGTTTGTAGCACTCCTGCTCCAGCTTTTTATTCTTCTGCATCACAGATATGGAAAGAGGGTTACTGAGAGGGGCAAGATGCTGCAAGATGCTATAGAGACTCCTAAAGGACACCAGGGCGGGTAGGCGATGGCACCAGGGTGGGTAGGCAAGGGCACCAGTGTGGGTAGGCGAGGGCACCTATTCTGTGTATGTGGGGCGTTGCTCATCTAGGTGTCCTGAGGCCAATCACTGCAACCTAATTACACTATTCTAGAGAGTCACATTTTATATGAATTTAATTCAGTGCTCTAAACTGCTGTCTGTATAAAAAAAATCACATTGTCCCTTTACTCATTCTTCAAGTTCTTTCATTCATGACACACATATATCTAAATTAAAGCAATTGTGAGCCCATGCCACGTTCTCTGTTGTGTGTGTTCCTGACCTCCTAGGAAGGAGCCTGAGAATAGTTTGAGGTAAGCCAAATCTATATGCATCTGAAGAATTTATAGCACACATAGGTTCTTTATTTAGTTAAGGGTGGTGCATCACTAACAGTTCTTTACAGGAACAGAACTGGTAGAATGAATATATGTTAAAGGAGAGTTTATGGGCAGTGGTGGTGCACGCCTTTAATCCCAGCACTTGGGAGGCAGAGCCAGGCGGATCTCTGTGAGTTCAAGGCCAGCCTGGGCTACCAAGTGAGTTCCAGGAAAAGGCGCAAAGCTACACAGAGAAACCCTGTCTCGAAACTCCCCCCACCCCCACCACCCCAAAAAAAAAAGAAACCACATAAAAGAGAGTTTATGAGATTGACTCATATGATGTCCTGGAGAACTTAGACGTACAGCCGTGGGGAACATAAGGGGGCTGGGAGAACATGGGGTGGCTGGGATGGACAGACGCAGGGAGGCCCCAGCAGCTTCAGACTGTTCCAGCAAAGAAAGAAGCCACTGCTACGGAAATACTGGCCAGGGATACAGCAGGAGGCTTCAGAGGAGAAGTTGCAAATACAGTAAGAGGGGACCTGGCATATTCTCTGAACAAGTGAACAGACCAAGGGTGTTCTGCACTCCTCCCTCTGTATCATAAAGTCTCTAAGAACATAAAGTTACCATTATTTTCTTCAGAAAGGAAACTTAAGTCTTTCTATGTACCTTATTTACTGTAAACATCTTGAAGGATCTATTTAATTCTCAGCAACTTTATTACCTGCCCATTATTTATGGGTGGGTCTTCCAACAGACGTGCGTATAGAATGCCCCTTCCAGTTCCAAGTTGCCACCGTTGCTTGGTCCTTCTTTCTAATAAAACTCCCTAGGGTTACTTCTGCTTTTAAGATTCAGGACACAATTACTGTGCAAAAGAATGACACCAAACTAGGAGGTACTTGCATTCAGATGACACTATGTATGAGGTCCCTAACAAAATAGTACATGGAGAGGGTAATGCATTTAAAAGTCCTGTCATTGGAATTTCTTGCGTGGTTTGGGTAAACAAGCAGGCAAGTTACTTGAGTTTCATTTTTTTTGCAGGGGTGATTCTGCCAATCAAGGTGTTTTTTAGCTCTGTTCATGTTGCCTTGTCAAAGACCATGACCTAATTTGTATTTCTGACTTACTCAGGAGACTGGGATGCAGCCGAGAATTGTAGCCATCACGTCACTTAACACTTAGAAGGCTCAGGACTGAGAGGCCTCACTCATGCTGTATTTATTTATTCATTACAGTGTTCTATAGGGTAAAGAATGTTATGATTCACTCATCACAGATGAGAGCTGTGAAAGATGATTTTGGTTGTCACCCTAACTGGATTGGGGTGGTGGTTGACTAGAGGATTGGTAAAGCAGACATACTTTGGGGTATCTGTGAGGATGCTTCTAGGGAAGAGTGGTAGTACGTCAGTGAACTGAGATTGGGGATAGCTGCTCTGAGTCACAGCTGAGCAGGCTGGGAGCCTAGACTGAACAGGACAGCAGAAGAGTGAAGCCATCTCATGTAGGTACTGCAGTCACCCATAGACATCAGATTCCAGGTTCTTCAGCCTTTTCCCTGGTGGCTCTCCAGAGCAGATTCAGGCCTTTCAGCCTCAACCCAGGGCATCTTTAATGTTCTGAGGCTGCCAGCTTCTTTGACTGGACATTGGTGGATTTCTTTATTTATGCAGCCTATGGATGGCACTTGTGGGACTAGTCAGCCTCTAATTGCAACAACCTCTCTAAAGGACTCCTTTCATAATCATGTATATTCTGTTACTTGTGCTCCTTTGGTGAACTCTGCCTTACACAAGATCACAGAGCCTTGGTCAGGTGAGTCAGCTTGTCCAGTGTTAGCAGTATGGGGTGAGACTAGGGTTTGAACTGTGGTCTTACATTGGAGCCTAGGGGCTATAGCAATATATTTCTGGGCTCCTCTTATGGTCTATATTTTTGGATATTTGGTGTAAAGAAAGAGTTAAGGATGGTGTCATTAAAACTTTGTTCAATGAAGTATGAAATAGAGTAGCCAAAAACATTTCAAGATATGCCACATACTGCATTTATTTTTGCTATAACATTTAAATATTAAAATAATAACTTTTTGGATGAATAAAGACATCAAAATGAATAATATGAATTTAATTTAAATGAATTATATTATTAGGGATGATAAATTAATAACTTGCCCAATGCCACTTGGAATTTGATGCTAGAATTGAAGTCCAGCTCTTAGTCAGAACTTATTCATTGTCCTTATTTAATGCTCTGGCCCAGAGGCCTGGCCGCTCCGCCAGCCCTGACCTTGTGTCTTTGAGACTGCGCTTTCCTTTTTCTATACTGAGACGTCAACAGTGACCCTTGAAACTGGTCCCTGGGGTGTGTGAAGGCGGAACATCGGCTGGCACGGGGATGGTAGAGAGTCCGCATAACTGCAGCTTGGGAAAACAGAAAGACGTGTTGGCATTGAGGCTCCTCACTGAGGTTCAGCTTATCAAGGAACTAGGGATAGAGGTGGAGCGGCGTGTCAAAGCGACCTGAAGTACAGGAGGGTAGCCGGAAACTGGGCTGTTAGCAGGAAACTGAGTAAGCCATCAGGAGAAACTGAGTCAATAAAAGGGGTGGGGAGTCTTTGGAGAACGGAACGTTTCTGTATTGGTGGTTTTCTTTTCTTTTTCTTTTTTTTTTTTTTTTTTTTTTTTTTGGTTTTTCGAGACAGGGTTTCTCTGTGTAGCTTTGCGCCTTTCCTAAACTCACTCTGTAGCCCAGGCTGGGCTCGAACTCACAGAGATCCACCTGGCTCTGCCTCCCAAGTGCTGGGATTAAAGGAGTGCGCCACCACCGCCCGGTGTTGGTGGTTTTCTTAATGAATACACAAGCACATCACAGCAGCAGGCAGAGAACATCGTGTTTGAAGAAGAAATGGCACAAACATCTCAGTGCACTTGAAATAACAGTAAATGGAAATGTGTAGACGAATTTCTAAACAGTCTTATTAAATAAGAAACACAGAGCCGAATACAGGGGTAACAGCCGAAGAGATCAGAGAAATAGTGAAGAGCCACAGACTAACAGACTAACCTTAATTTACCACCACACTGTAGCTTCCCAAGAGAGAGCTTCTTCCTGTCTAACCTGTGCTTTTATTGCCTTCCTGTTCTGCCTTCTCACTTGCTCTGAGCCCAGCCACATCACTTCCTTGTCACTCCCTGTCTATACAGACCTCCAGGTCTCTATGATTGGTACTGGGATTAAAGGCGTGTGTCACCACGCTTGGCTGTGTTCTTGACCACACCGAGACTGCCTGCCATGTGATCGGGATTAAGGGCATGTGCTACCACCGCCTGACTTCTGTTTATGGCTCGCTATGACCTCTGATCTCCAGGCAAACTTTATTTATTAACATACAAATAAAATATCACATTTCAGCACAAATAAAATATCACCACAGAAATGACCTTGCCAAGTGCTTTGAATGTGGCGTCCTCTAGGTTCCACACCAGAGATTATCACATCAGTATCACAAAAAGGCCGCAGTAAGTGAGTGTGGGAAGTAAAACTGACATCTGGCAACAAGGCCAGTTCTCGAGTGTGAATGATTTCACAAATGCTATTTTAGCCTCTCACAGCTCCTGGACTTATTTGAAATCTTAAATCATGACTCCCATTTTACAGATGACGAGATGGACATTAATGAGAACAGAATTCTGCTTGTCTAAACTTATGGAGCCTGGAGAACTCAGAGCCGTCTGACTCCAAGGCAAAAGCTTTTGGACGCTGACCCATGCTCCTCTTGTTCAATGAGCACCCCAGGTCACCTGGATCGTTAGCACACACTGCAGACAGATGTGGATGAGACACATGTCAAACTCTACAAGTCATGGGTCTCTTAGGACCTTAAGAGGTGGATTCTGACTCTGCTTGAGTCGATGTATTCATTGACTCATGAGAAAACCTGTCAGCCGACATCGTGTGGCCATGCACACTGCCTCACACCGATCCTCACCGTAGCATACCGTGACATATTTGCTGTGGGATGGTCTGTATGTCAAATCTGTTGCTCTGATTGGTCAATAAATAAAACACTGATTGGCCAGTGGCCAGGCAGGAAGTATAGGTAGGACTAACAGAGAGGAGAATTAAGGCAACAGGAAGGTGAGAGGAGACACTGCCAGCCACCGCTATGACAAACAGCATGTGAATACACCGGTAAGCCACGAGCCATGTGGCAAGGTATAGATTTATAGAAATGGATTAATTTAAGATGTAAGAACTAGATAGCTAGAAGCCTGAGCCATTAGGCCAAACAGTTTAAGCAATGTAAGTCTCTGTGTTTACTTGGTTGGGTCTGAGTGGCTGTGGGACTGGCAAGTGACAGAGATTTGTCCTGACTGTGGGCAAGGCAGGAAAACTCTAGCTACACATATTATTCATTTTTTCTCTTCTAACAAAGTTACAGCAATGCCATATGCAAATAGTCTGAAGCTTAAGAGAATACTTTTTTTTTTTTTTTGGTTTTTCGAGACAGGGTTTCTCTGTGTAGCTTTGCACCTTTCCTGGAACTCACTTGGTAGCCCAGGCTGGCCTTGAACTCACAGAGATCTACCTGGCTCTGCCTCTCAAGTGCTGGGATTAAAGGCATGCGCTACCACCACCTGGCAAGAGCATACATTTTGATAAGGAGTTATTTTTAAAACTATGAGACTCACTAATTTTATTATAGGAAAGAATAAATTCTGACTGAGCCAGCTGTTGTAATTTTGGAGTCTTAAAATGTTGCCCATATTTTCTGAATAGAGTAGACAAAAGGTATTTAGCATTATGTGAATTTCTAGAAAAATATGCAGATGTATTATTTCTGATAAATATTAATAAACTGACATACTTGATAAGCTTACATTAATATAATACATAGGAATGTGCACTTGATATGGAAATGGTCTTAGGCATAAGTTAGTAAGTTTTCTTTCATGAGGTTAACCACATCAAGGCCACCAACAATTACATTTTGTTATTCTGAAGCAATATCAGGCCTATTTCATAAGCCATAATTTATTGAATTTTATACCTGTGGTGGTTGGTTAAAGTAGTCATTTGAAAACCAACTGGATGTTCATGTAAATTGAAATTAATGGGAGTGAATGAAAAAGTGCAGAAACTTTTACTGGAAAAGTGGATTAAAAGTCAAAAGAGGATTTAGCTAGACTAGGAGCATGTAAATAAAAGGACTCAGGGAACAGGGCAAGGAACGAGCTCCAGCCAGGACCACAGCCTTCCTTATGGCGATGGCAAATATACTAAAAAAGAAATCAGAAAGGATCCCATTTACAATAGACGCGCACACACGCACACACACAGACACACACACACACACACACACACACACACACACACACACACTGCTAGGAATAAACTTACATATTCCTTAGGAAAACCTCCAAGCAAAGAGGAAATCAAGAGTTTCATGGATGGCTGGCCTTAATATTTGAAGTATTTAGGAAGAATGAATTAATCTCACTTATAAGTCACTGGAGGAGTGGGGTATTACACACTAATAGACAGTATTACTAGACAGAGTGTTACACTGTCTAATAAACTTGACCTTCTACACCCATGTGAAGTTCCTAGAGAAGTTAGTCTGATACGTCTGCCTTATGATCTGCTAACTTTTCATGTATCAGCCAAGTTTCCATTGCTTCTCTGTTATGAGGGGCAGAGGTGTAGAGGGTCAGGTGAAGTAGCAGGATCTTACTTGCTGATTCCATATCTCCTCACCTAGGACCCTCTGCTCTACACATACATCTCCAGCCTCCCTCGTTCAGCATTTCAGAAGGCGTCCAGATTTCATGCTTGTCATCTCTCATCATGTACTCGTCCTTTCGTTCTCCCATCTCCTAAATGAGTCCTTTTTTCCCTTTTTGTTTGTGTCTGGACCACAGTTACATGAGTCATTATATCTCTTCTGAACCCAGAGACAAATTGGGATGAAGACACAGGAAATAAGTGCATGGAATTGAAAATATGACTTTGATTGCTGGTTATTCTGAGGCAAGACTGTAGCTTCCAGGTGCAGCTGGTTTTGGCTTCCTCATAGTACCCCTGAGTTGATCTTAGGGTGACCCTCAAGGGAGTTTAGGTTTGAAATTTACCCATAGTGCCTGTTTCACACCTGTGAGATCTCATAGACAGAGAGGGAGAGATCTCAGATACACAAGGAGACTTTTGCTTGATGAAAAAAGAATGGGTCCTTTGGACTTCACAGTCACTGGGTTGAGACAGTGGAGGTGACTTTGGGGTTAGTGTGGGCCTCCACATAGATGAGGAGAACACTGGAAAAGTCTGTCTGTTATGCATGTAGCCAGTTAATTCTGAAATAGTTTTCACTACTTAGAGCTATGGTAGTGGATTTTTTTGGTAGTGGATTTTACCTAAGAAGGGGGAAAAAAAAAAGCCTTGCTAAGTTTTAAACCATTGGTCCTTTGGATATCTAAGTCAACACTCTGAATGGGAGAAAAGCAATGAGCCATTGTGTGGTCTTTCCATAATGTAACACTGGAATTTTAACCTAGAATAATGAATATTTTATCCTCTCCTGCTCCCCATATCTTTTATTTTTAAGGCAACGTATTTTTAGTTTTGGGCTCTGAGGGGACTAACTAGACAAATGATTCTGTTTGTTGGTTGTTACTAGGGTAAAAAAAATGGGGAAGTTTTTCTGTTCTAAACCACGTATAAACATAAAGTTTTTGATGGGCGTTTAGCTTTTGACTTTTGTAAATTGCGATTTTCACAATAAATTACATCGTGTTGGGGGTGTACGTCACCGTTAAAATACTCAACAGGAAGTTCAGAGATGAATGAGGATGTGGGAAGCTTGCCCAGCACTGTTTTTCACGTTAAACTCTTCTGGCTTTGCTAAAGCCTGTACAGCTCCGGGGCTTCAGGCAAACGCTTGTCTGTGTGCAGTGGACTTAACGTGGTTAACCCAAAACTGTCCGGATCCCCAAAGTGAGTCTTTTTGAGGCCCAGATCTTTGGTAAAAGGTGACCTCCCTTATAGAAGCTGCTCATTCTTGTTCATAATTCCTCAAAAGGGCTGGAGCCCCACTCTATTATATATTGAGAGAGACATACAATTAAAACAGCAACCGCTGAATTGTAAGTAACTTTTCCCCCAGAGATTTTCTGAGATTCTGATCCCTATGTTCATTAAAATATATGTTGGTTGTAAAAATATTTTGTAAGGTGTTCTTGTATTGGCCCACTATCCCCAAAACACTGATCATAATTAAGTTCACTATGAGATAGGAAATCAGGTCACAATGAATGTGTGTTGTCCTTAGGCTACACATGTCTTCAAGACATTTTTGTTAAATATAACGTCTCATGAACCTCATCACTTATTTGTCTAGGTTTCCTTTTTTGTGGTTTGGCTAATAAAAACAAATGCTGAATTTGTGGTCTACCTGTGGCACACATATAAATCATCACACGGGTGTGCCTTTTATTTTGAAATGTCTTTTATTGTGAAATTCTCAAACTTACAAAAGCTTAAGGTATAATACAATGAATATTTTTATAACCTTTGCCCTAGAATCACCATATATTTAAATTTTTACTTTCCTTCCACACCCTCACAAAGACTTTTTAAAAATTAATCAACCATTTTAGCCAACTCGTTCAGCACATGGCATTTTCTGCTTCTGAGGGTCTTTATTTATAATCTTAGCACCCATGGGTATTATCATGAATTCAGTAAGATCACATAAAACAGTGCACATCAAGATTTGTCCAGTTGTCCTAAAACTGTCCAACCACATTTAAACCTTGCGTTTGGTCTATGCCTTCTTAATTTCCACTATTATAGAAAGATTTACTGATATTTTTATTTGATAACACAGACTTTCCCCTAGGCTGTCAGTGAGATATCTTGAGAATGTTTTACTGTCTTTATTTCTCTGATTTTTTTCATGATCACATTCAAGTTAAGCACTTTTTGAAAGACTACGCAGTGTTGTACTTCTTACTGTATAATGACAATGTGAAAAGCGATAGACCTGAGTTTTCAGTGTTGTTTGATCAGTGAAAGCGGTACCTCTCAGATTTTCCTCATCTGGGGGAGATATTCTGAGGCCATATAATGTACTTCTGAGCATTGTGCCTGGCTTAATCTTCCCCGTACCATTGTTTATTTATTGAATCCCACTTATGATGTTCCATACCATCATGTTTTGGGTAAACTTCTAAGGCATGTCCTTTCACCTCTGGAATAAAGTCGAAACAAGCTATGATATACATAATAAAGATAATAATAATAAGCTGTTTTCAAACCCCTTCCATATAAAGCTCTTGGGAGAGTCATAACAGAGTAGCTCTGTTTTCATTTAAATCTCTGAACGTTTCCTCCTCAATCTAACGAACATCTCTCCCCTTATTCTCACTTGGCGCTGAAGCTTGCATGTCTAGTAACAAGGACTGGTTCTCTCTAGTGCTTGCGTCTCTCTGTCAGTGTAAGCTCAGGAATATGTCACTTGCATGACGACTAACACGGGAACGAAGAGAAAGATGACGGCACAGGTACATCTGACCCGAAACAGACTAGAGGGCGATGCCTCAGGGTGTTTGAGCACGCGGGTTCTTAGAGGTTTGAGGATCCGTTCTCTCTGAGTGAGGATGTCCGCCCGAGCCCCAGCCCATTTCCCTGGCCCCTGTAGACGGTACTGGTACGGGGTGCAGGGTCCCCAGAAAATCTCCTTGGCCAGCTTTGTGTCCCAGAGGAAGAGAGAGAGCAGGCTGGGTTTGACACCTAACTCCGAAGCGATTTCATCCATGTAGTTGATGTACTGCACTCGATGTATGCCTCTGGGGCTTTTCACACACCTGGAACGAGAAGAAAATTACTCAGATGCCTGAGTTAGATTTCACCCCTGAGTTTCCAGTGGGCTTTGTTTCTGCTTTGTAGCGTGTTTATTTTCTTCTATTCACAAATCATCTATCTTCATTTTGTACACATTCTTTACTACAGGTTTTAAGGATAAGTCATATTTTACTGACATCTTTAAGCTTCCCAAAGGAACCAGTAAAGTGACATAAGCATAGAAATTGTTGAATGAATGATTAGATTAATTCTTGGAGAGGTATGTGTCCTTTTTCCAGACAGAGAGTCCAGTTCCATTATATAAAAGTGATAGGCAAGAACCATGAGTTGAGTAGAACACTGTGATAAACTGCACTGTCTATTTTATGGTTCCTAGCTACATAAAATATCTTGTTATATATTAATTTCTGGATACAAATTATGCTCTGGAATACTCTTAGGCAATAGCAACTTGGTCCACAAGCTTGGAAATTTAGAAGCCCTTGGCTAAATTTTTCTTGAGTAAAAGAGAAACAAAACCAATATTATAGACAACTTATGAACTACCAAAAGTTTTCAAAATGTTTAAAAGACACTAATGAGTATTTTAAAAATATCATAAAATATGAATGAGCATCTAACTAAATGAAAAAAGTTAGTTTGTTACACAAACCAAGGCATAATAGAACAGCAATAACCTATTAATTAAGGCAAAAATTGAATTCATGAAATCTGGAAAAGGAGAATTGGTGTATAATATATAATAAAGGTAGTTTCTTGAAAAAGAAAACCAGATAGTAAAATAAGCACATTTCTTAAAGTTATGAAGTTGTGATAAGAATATTTTATCATGTCTCTGGTTTCCCTAGGGATGCTCTTGAGGAAAATGCCCAGAGTAGCTGATAAACCAATCAAAATAACGGTGTATCTAGCTACCAGCTACTGCATTAAAATGTTTGTTTTTCCCCTGGATCCTGAATTTATCTATCTATTAAGTATTCTTCTTACAAGGAGTGATTGACTGCCTTCTGTGGGTTTTTTTTCTTTTGTGGTCTGTTTGGAGACTGCTGGTTGCGTAGACTAGAGCATTCTGGAGCGGTTCAGTTAGTGTAGGGACTCGTGCTCCATTTGCTGGGCGTTTTTACACACACATCCTTTGTGTCATGGAACAGAAGCAATCATATCGTATCATAGTGAAGCTTAAAGCATGTGAAGAGAAAAACAAGGAGTTCCCTCTGGACAGGTGTCATTGACTTTAACAACAACCAAACTCCCCCAACCAAGCTCCTTATTCCTTCTCCATTTTCTGTTTCCTTCTGTTGATGGCTGCCAGCATGTCACTCTGTAAGGGTAACTTTTTCAGTCCTGAGAAAACAAGACAGGCTTTGGAGGGCAGTCAGGAGGGCTGGGTAAGAGAAGCAAACAAAAAGCCTGGCTCTGAAGTAGAATGGTTATAGCCATCGAATCTCCATGGAACACACAGTCAAAGTCATGTATGGAAAACTTCCCAGAAGGCCATTCTCTTCCAATCAGCTTTAGGCTATCAGCAAGGGGAGTCAGTTTTCTCTCACAAGAAAAATCGGTTTCTGAGTTTTTTTTTCAGTTTAAATCTATGCTTAAAACTCATGACTATTAAACATTCATGTTAATATGGCTTTTTGATCAATACATAATATTTGCATATATTTATGAAATATGATACGAGGCTTTAATTCATGTATATATGTGGTAATAATGTGCTCGGAATAATTAACATATCTGTTACCTGAAACCTTTTCATTCCTTTTAAAAAGTTTTTAATTAACTTACAAAGTAGTAGGTTTCCTTATGGTAGAACCGCAGAGATAAAATAAAGTTGGGCTCATGGTACCATAGTGATGGTGGGGCAGGCATAATTGATGGTGTGCAAGTAAAAGCCATAAGAGGAGGTGGAGAGATGGCTCAGCAGTTAAGAACACTTGCTTCTCTTCCAGAAGACACAGGTTCAGTTCCTAGCATCCACATTAGGCCACTTGCAGCCATCTATAATTCCAGTTTCAGGGTTTCTTAAAACACTCCTCTGGGTTCTAGGAGTACATATACATACACTGGTACACATACATACACTCAGGCATCTCACACACACACATACATATAATAAAAGAAAACAAAATTAAAATTAAGAAAAAGCCACGAAGTCGTTTGCCACTGTGAGTAAGTTTTCCCTCTGAAAGATAGATTGCTCACAGGATGGACAGCTAGGCTGTTCCTTAAGTTAAAGGGACAGATATGAAAGATAGATTGTAACCCTCCCCAGCTCCCCTTTTCCAACAGATCAGGGCTGTCAGCCACTCTAACAATACAGCCCCCAAGTCAGCTGAGGGATCTCATTTTTCAATGTTAAGATTCAACCAGAACTAGAATCATGGGGAACCCAGGCAAGTGCTCTACCACTGAGCTGCAACCTCTGGCCTTGGCGGAATAGGGAATAGACAGAAGAGAAAACTAGGTGCCCTTAGCATCTGAGTGTGTGGTCAGGAACACAGCTGCTCCTGTGGAGACCCTCATACCTGCAAACACGCACAACCCGTCGGCTTTGGAGCTCTGAGGTAGGAATGATGGCTCCAGCAGGCTGGAGGATGCCAATGAAAGCTAGGGTTGGCTTCTCCAACTCGGGAGGGAAGACGAACTTAAACATTGTGTGTTTGCTGTCTAGGATCGGGACAGAGAAGGTGTAGCCCGTGGCAAAGACGACAACGTCCACAGCCTCCTCAGTGCCCTCCTCAAAGATGGCAGACGTCGAGGTGAATTCTTTCACGTTTGCTCTCACCTGCACTTTCCCAGTAATGATGCCATTTGGCAGGTCGTCGCTGAAGACAGACTGATGACTGAGAAATCTGCATATTAAGGAGTATAATAATATGGAACGAGAATGAATCTCCTCATAAAGAAGCTGAGGTTGTTAGCAACCAGAAAACCACAGCAGTATTTCAATAATTTGAATATTGTTTGCTACCCTCTCTGGACACCTGATAGTGTTTACTGGCGACGAACTAGGTTTTGGAGTCAGAATGGACTTTATACTTATTCTATTTTTTCTCACTGTGACTTTCGGGACAGGTCACGAAACAGTTTATTCTCAGCTTCCAAATCTGTAAGATGGTAATAATAACATAACAATTAAATCAGACCTCACTAGTCAAATGATGGTAACACTGTTTAGGTAATCGGATTTTTTTTTTTTTTTTTTTTTTTTTTTTTTACCAGAAGTAAAGTTCTTCAATATTGACTTAGGCATTTATGTTTGGGATCATGTAAAAATTGACATAAATTGGTGACCAGTCTCTTTTAAGGGTCCTAAAAGGTATAACTGCATGACTTTAATATGAAATCTTCACTGGGAAATAGTTGTGCTTAGTGACACACGAATGTTGTGATTGTAAAGTTGAGTTACAAACTTCTTACAGAAAGCCCCATTTTCAGGTGTGCTTCATAGATGACACATTTGTCTTCTATCTTCTTTTACCAGGATTACACACCCAGTATCATAAAACCAGGCAGGTTCTTACTCGGTAGCTCAGGCTGGCCTGGAATGCACTGGGTAGTGCAGGCTGCATTTGTACTTAGTTTTGCCACAGCCTCTGGAGTGCTGGGATCAGAGGCATGATCCACTATGCCTGGTTTACTTAGCCTTTTTAAACACAGAAATCGACGTCATGTGGGGAGGGAAGAGGACCAAGAGACACCAAATTCTAAGTGTCAGGCTGGGGTAAAGCACCAAGAAATGAAATAGAAGGAGAATATCTATGGAATTGGAAGAACCAGTGAAGAGTGAGAGGGGTGAGAAAAGTAGCTAGGACAAGAAAACTGGATTGGGTGGAATGGGTGTGAGGAGGAAGAGAATCGATCTACAGATGTCATCTGAAATCACAATAGCTCTGGGAAGTAGGGTTTCATGTGGTGGTGAGTGTGGATGGTATAAGTGGATGATGGGATGATGGAAGAACAGACCAGAGCAGCCGAATTCAGATATGCCTGCACTGCATGAGTGTGGGGTGGTCAGAACTATGGATGATGAAATTGTCCTAGCTGACATGAAGGTTACTATGGAACCATACATGTAAATCCAGAAGATGAATAGAAAGCAGTTGATGGGTGATGGTGGAAGAGGTAAGTGACAGTATAAAGTGGCACAGTGAGACAGGGTGAATAAGACTGGTGGTGGAATGTAAGACTGCTTCACCAATGTGTATTCCACATGCATTCTTTTATAGCTCAGTAGAATAGCCAGAACACCTAGTTGGCAGGAAATGACTTCAGTATTTCCAATTAAGATAAATTCTATTAAGACTCAGACTGTCACCTTTTAGTTTTTACTCCACACATCTACCTTATATAATCACTGACTGGCATTGCGTTTTTTTTAAACCATTTGTTTTAAATTGTATGTGGTGCGTGTGCGTGTGCGTGCGTGTGCGTGTGCGTGTGTGTGTGTGTGTGTGTGTGTGTGTGTGTGTGTGTGTGTGCAGTGTCCTTGGAGGCCACTAGAGGGCATCAGATCCCTAGGGCCTGGAGTTACAGGCAGTTGTGAGCCTCTAGATGAGGGTGCTTGGAACTGAATTCTGGTCCTCTGCAAGAGCAGTAAGCGCTACTAACTGCTGAGCCATCATTCAGCCCTGGCAAAGCAGCTTAAAAATATTTGCTTGTCTTAAATTCGGTCTAGATCTTACCTATGTTTTGCCTGTAGTCCATAATTGGCATGATCAAACCTTGCATTTAATTTATTCTCTGCCCACTGTTGATCAATAATGTGAGATAGAACCTTTGGATGGTTCTGTTATAACGGGTGAAGAGTGTGGTGTCCAAGGGATTCCTATTATCCCAAACTCGGTTCCATATCCATGCCCCTCTCCTTGTGCTGAGGAAAACCTGTGTAGAGGAGTGGTCACCCAGTAAACCTTTTGTTTCTAATCATATTGGCCTAAAATTCTGATAGTTTCGCCAAGGAGGTAGGATTAACTGCTCACATCACCTGCCTGCTTCTCTCCTCTTACGCTGTGAACATGCCTAGTAATTTAGCAGCTTTTCAGTTCACTTAACTGTTTGTCATGGGTCTTTCTTTCCCTACCTGTACCAGATGTCTGAAATGTGTTAGGTTCCAGAATGTGAAGACTTTATCCCAAATAACTGACTACATTGGGAGTTATAAGTTCACCCACACGTTCCCTGAAAGCCATGTCATTCTATAGTCCACGCTGATGGAAAAAGAGCTGAACACAAAGTACATAGTAACAACCAAAGTGAACGGGGAAAATTCACTCTGAAAATGTCTTCATATTTACAGACGGACAATTCCATACGAATAGTATACCGTCACAAAACCCAGAAAATACCTATGAGAACTAGCTCTGCTCCCTAGTTTGAATCAATTTAACTGAGATTTTGAAGCAGGATGCAGCTTTTTAATGAAGACATAACCACTGTCTTGCAAGGTCATAATCACAGAGATTTATGATTCATGTATTATATACACAAAGCCTGGTGTGAGTCAGTAGACCACAGAATGGCTGATTATATACTGTGTGGGCAGAAAGCATCCGGTGTTTGAAAACTCGTGTGTTCTTGGGCTATCTTGAATTAATATCAAAGGCTAACTGTGAATGACGGAGAGTGACCTTCCATGCTCTCCAGAAGTCAGCAGCATTTGCAGCCGAGAGGGCTGCTTGTTTTTTCTTACTCTTTATATTCTTAATTAGTGAGATCCCAAGGACCTGCTGCTCTGTGCATTCATTCATAAATCAACAGAGTACCTTCATTCATGTCCATGCATATTGTTCTCTGTAAAATCATGTCCGCTATGAGCACATGGGATTTTTCTGTAGATTTAATTTCAGTTTCTAAATATTTATCTCCCCAGTGTAGCCACAAGTAGATAATTCCAGTAATTGACTCTAGTTGGCTATCTTTCACAGCTCATTCATTACGTAGAAGAATATCAGTATTTAGGTATCTTTCTATTATTTCCTTTATATATGTCCAGAAGAAAATAATGCATAATTGCCTTTCTCAGCTTTCAGCCAAAATAGGAGCACTGCCACTAGAGCCAGAGAGAAAGCCTAGACTCACATTCTCTGTAGGTATCAAGGTTACCCCCAAGAGCAGAATCAGGGTAGGACACCAAACCTGTTCAGTAACACGGCTGATCTCGCCTGCCACATCTGCTCCAGAATTCCCAATGCCGATCACGACCACTCTCTTCCCCACAAAATTGTCTGGGTGCTTGTACTCCCAGCTGTGGAGATAGCTGCCTCGGAATTTGGTGATTCCTGTGAAGGAAGAGTCACATCCCCCAAGTCACAGGCAGAAGTGGCAAATACGTATGGGGCAAATTTCATTCCTAAACCCTAAGTTCATGTTTTATGTAAACCCCCTTCTCTGATCTTGGCCATTTATTGCCAGTGTTACAGAATAGGATTCTCCAAGGAAGGAAATATTCATCTGCAGCAACTCTGTGCTTAAGTTCAAAATCTAAGCACATGGATCTTTCTTTCTTTTCTTTTTTTGAGACAGGGTTTCTCTGTGTAGCTTTGGAGCCTTTCCTGGAACTCACTCTGTAGCCCAGGCTGGCCGCGAACTCACAGAGATCTGCCTGCGTTTGCCTCCTGAGTGCTGGGATTAAAGGTGCTCTACCACTGCCTGGCTTGAATGTTTCTTTTAAAATGTCTGATTTTAATTTGCCCAATATGATCACTCACGCAGCAAGAGGAAGCCATTGACTTTTCATTGCTCTCTGTTTCTCTGGGTGCAACTGTTTGTCATTCTCTGTGACTCTGATTATGCATCTCACAAATAAGTGAGCACCTTCCCATGTACAACAAAGACTGTTGTTCAAAAGAAACTGAATGCAAACCACATATACAAATTTGTAACAGTCATATAAAAATAAGTACAAATGATATTTTCTATTATTATTTTTAGGTTTTTTTGTGTGCCTGCATGTGAATATGTGCACATGAGTACAGCTGCCTGGAGAGTTCAGAAAACTGTGTTGGGTCCCCTGGAGCTGGAGTTACAGACAGTTATGAGCCACCTGACAAGGGTGCTGGGAACCAAACCTGAGTCCTCTAGAAATGCAGTAAGTAGTCCTAACTGTTGAGCCGTCTCTCCATCCCCAATTTTAATGACATTTCTTATTCAAACATAATCGAAAATATTAATATGTAATCCACACACAAAAGCATTGATGAGATATTTTGTACATTTTTCTGTACAGTCTCTGAAATCAGATGTTTATCTTACATTGAATGTATGTCTCAGTTTGTGTCAGACGTATTTCTTTAAAAATTTAAGAAATGGGGAAGGGAAACTATGGTCAATACGTAAAATAAATGGAAAAAAATGTTAATTAAATAAAAATTTAAGAAACGTCCTGTAGGGTAACCTTTCTTTGCGTATATATCACTGCTTCCAGTTTAGTGTTTTTATGGGGTTCCTGTGTGTGCGAATGAGCGGGTCTCTGTTTCTTGTGCCTTCTCTTGGGCTCTTTTCCTTCAGTTTGCTTCCTTTATCCAATTCTGATACATTAGTTTTGTTTTATCTCATACTTTATTTCATTTTTATTACCCTTTAGATGCCTGTTTGTTTTCTAACAGAAAAGGAATGGATCTGGATGGGAGGGTCATTGGGGAGGAACAGTGAGAAGTAAAGGGAGGGGAAAACACAATCAGATACATTATGTGAGGGAAAAACCCCTCTATTTTCAATAAAGGGAAATCAATTAGAAAATGGTTTATTTATTTTTATTTTATGTGTATGGGTATTTTACCTTTCATGTATGTCTGTGCACCACATGTGCGCATTGCTGTGGGGGCCAGAAAAGAGTGCTGTAGCCCCTTGAACTGAAGTTACAGACAGTTGTGAGCTGCCATGTGGGTGGTAAGAACTGAACCCAGGTCCTCTGGAAGAGCAACTAATGCTCTCAACCCCTGAGTCCTCTCTCCAGACCTCGTGTGAGTTGTGTTTCTAGTGCTCAATAATAATACATGACTATGAGCTATTTTATTAAATCAGGTCAAATTTTGAATATTAGAATCCTTTTATTTGTTTATTAAATTGTTTTTATAAACATCTATTGATCATGTTTTTCCCCTCCCCAATTCCTTTTATATCCTCCCTGTTCCCTATCCACTCTTACGTTCTTTCTTTCATTTCATTTTTTAAAGATTGAAAATAGAGTTTAAAACATCTTTAAAACAAAATTAGTTATATCTCAAAAATATTAACCAATATTGGCATAAAGTCCAGTTTTGAGGGGGGCACTGTCTACAGTTCAACGGTACTGTGGCCTCTGCAATGTCTCCAGTTACGTCTTCCTGTTTCAGTCGTCACCATCCTCCTCCTCCTCTCCTTACTGATGACCCTGCCTTCATTCTCCTCTCAATTCGTCTTCCATCCCACTGACATACCAATGATATAAAAATATGATCAGGTATCTTCTCCACACACAGTCAGTCAGTCAGTCAGTCAGACAGACAGACAGAGACATCACTTTCTCCCTCAGTGGTTTTCCGTAGACTCTCCATACTCCTCTCTGCCAGCCACATCAAATGTGAGTCATTCTCTAAGTTCACAGTCTCACACCCACTGCTTCTCACATGGTTCCTTTTCCAGAAAGGTCCTTCTCCAGACTTTGTGGGAGGGACTCTAGTTTCCAGTTTGATTGTTGCGTCTATTGTCAGATCTTTCCTGACTGTTAAGGGAGTGCCCTCCTCTGTAAAAATTCTGTATCAAATAAACACATCTGCCCAGGTCTGTGACAGTACAGCAATGCAACTAACTCTTTCAGTATTAGGACTTTTCTTGTACTTCATTCAATTAAATACCTGTAAAGTCCTGCAAGGGCAGATACTTCTCAGTGTAGTGACCACTGCAGACCATGACTCCATCAAAGATATATGTTTTCTGCTTTCCGTCAACCTCCACCACAACGTCCCACTGGCCAGAAGATGAAAAATCAGGGCTCTTCCTCACCCTGCACACCTTTGTCTATGAAACAAGAAATAAACAGGAACAGCTAATCCTAGAGCACTCCATATCTTCTCCTGTTTCTTTTTCCTTAACCTGGACATTTCATGTTTCCATAAATAACATAGTTATTCCTTCTGCTCAGACCTCCTGGTTCTTTTGGATTTCAGTACAAAATCAATAAATGTAGTCCTTCTCAAGGATTGTGGTGTGCTGGGAAAATTATACACTAACTTCTCCCCAATCCAACTTGCATTTTAGTTTTAGTAAAATTATTTGGAAACCAGGCTTTAGGGACACCCCTTGCAACAAGGCTTTTACGCTGAGGAAAAACTTAATACAGACATATATCTTCACTATTCATGAGAGTGACAGAGACATGGATGGGAAATGCAGATTGAAGCTGTGCCCCAGCTGGCTCTGACAGTACACACTTTGCCTAGACCAATGAGCAGGTGGTGGGCGGGCTTTCACTTCTTACCTGGAACTGGATGTGTTTCATCAGCCCGAAGTGCCTGGCATACATCCTGAGATACTCCATCATTCTGGTGTTGTGCATGTAGTTGGGGTAATGGTCAGGGACGGGGTAGTCGCTGAAGCCTGTCATTTCCTTGGACATATTGCAGGTCAAAGATTTGTATATCCCAGGTCTTCCACTTTCTGGTGTCTCCTAAAGGAAACAAACCAACCCCTGGATTCCAGAAATTTAGGAAAGAATGCACACTGAGTTTAGGGATGGTGAGGGCTATGATGTTGAATTTATATTTTATTAAAAATTCATATCACTGTTGGGTTCTGTAATAATGCTCAATTGTACAACAGCATTAGACTCTTTTAGAAGGAAGCCCTTAGAATTTTTATGGTGACAGACCCCAAATGATACCAGCAATTCAGTCACTCTAAAAGTAAGATAATAAATTCTTGAAACACAAGAAATAAAATGAAAACTAACAGAAAGGGATTTGGGGTGAGAAACCTGCAAAGGATGAAATGAGACTGTCAGTTTGATTGGCTTGGGAAGATCCTAGGAGATTAACAAAGTACGCCTCTGATTTCGTCTGTGAAGGCATACCCAGAGAAATTTACCCAGGGGGAAGACCTACCATGGATATGGGTGGGACAATTTAGTAGGCGAGTGGCCGGGTTGGAAGAAAGGGGGAAAGAGCAGAAAGCCCGTCTGTGCAGCCATTCTCTTTGCTTTCAGGCATGCCATCCCTGCCCTGACGGACCGAAGCATAGGAAACCATGAGCCCCAATGAACCTGTACTCTTAGGTTGCTTTCCTTAGGTATGTTGTCACACTGACTAGAAAGCTAACAGGAAACGGAGAAAGATTCTTCATGTACTTGAGAAGTTTCAAGTTTATGTGAATAGAAGATAATGCTACTTTGTAAAGAATAGTTACCTTATTTAAAATCTATGTGATCTAATTCATGTTAGAAAGTATCCCTCTCTCTCTCTCATGCACAGATATCATCATACTTAATGAGAATATAATTTATAAAATCACCTCGTATCTCCACAGCCCTCCAATGTCATTGCTTTTTTCAAAACATGTAGGCTCAAGTCCTTCCTCCAAGCAGCTTTTAATGGCGCCCAGTCCGCTGACCCCGGCCCCAATGACCGCAATCTGTTTTACTTCCATGGTCTCTGAATAAAGAAGAGTTCTTTCAGTTTTGCCTGAGGAGCAAAATCAAGTTCATCACCAGGTCGGTTCTCCCATTAGTGTTAGCAACATTGCCATTTGTTCTGGTAGAAATTTGATTTTTTTCTACCATGGCTTCTATTGTCTTGATTTGGAACACACAAGTACACATGCATGCGTGTGCACACACAAATACACACGTCCACATACTATGTGCACACACACAACCACTTACCCCCACACAAACACTCATCCAACACCAGATTGTTTGGTCATTTTATTCTTTGGATTTCCTTGGTGTCTGTTAATTTCTGATTTTGTTAATTTGGATATTCTCTCTCTGCCTTTTAGCTAGTTTGGATAAGGGTATGTCTACCTTGTTGATTTTCTCAAAGAACCAACTCTCTGTTTCATTGATTCTTTGTATTGTTCTCTTGGTTTCTATGTTATTGATTTTAGCTCTCAGTTTATTTCCTGCCTTCTACTCCTCTTGGGTGTGTCTGCTTCTTTTTGTTCTATACCTTTCAGGTATGCTGTTAATTCACTCGTGTGAGAATTCACTAATTTCCTTATATAGGCACTTAGTGATAGGAATTTTCTTCTTAGCATTGCTTTCATTGTGTCCCATAAGTATGGGTATGGTATGTATTCATTTTCATTGAATTCTAGGAAGTCTTTAATTTCTTTCTTATTTCTTCCTTGACCAGGTGGTAATTCAGTAGAGAGTTGTTCATTTTCCATGAGTTTGTAGGCTTTCTGTTGTTGACGAAGAGGTAATTTTGTTCTAATCATAAAATTTTTCTAATTTAAACAAAATAGAATTGCATGTAGTTACAGATCATGAAAAATACCTTTAATAATAGAAACATCCAAGGTTTTTCATATTGCATTAAATTTTGTCTTAAAGATATATATATATATATATATATATATATATATATATATATATATATATATATATATAATTGGAAGTGACTATGATATTGGCCTACTCACTCAGGGCTGGCACAAAGTTGCATGGGAATACTGTAGTTAGTCTCAAGTCAACAGAAAACAAGATATATATATATATTCAGATGAGCTATATATCATGACTCAACACTCGGTAAATTAAGATGGAATATTTTGGGGAGTAGTCTTAGTTTTGATGATATGGGGAGCAATGGTAGAAAAAGCATATTTATTCCTTATTTAATCAGAGCTCTGGGCTGTCGAGATGGCTCCAAGGGTAAAGGAACTTGCCAGAAAAGCCCAGTTATCTGACTTCTGTCCTTGGAACCCACGTGAAAGTGGAATGAGAAAACTGGCTCCGTAGAGTCCTCCGCAGGTTGCTATGACATGTGCCTAATAATAATAGGTTAAAAAAATTAAAACAGAATCCATGTGTCCATCTAGCTTTTGGCGCCCTCCAGGAACCAGGCTCTATCATACCATGTTTCTCTCTGTTCGCCTCTTCCTCTTGAGTGCTATCACTCACTGCACAGAATATTGGTGACCTCCCTCCCCCAGTCTGGCATTTCCTTATTCCCTTCATCAGAATATCTTCTCTTTCCCTGTGTATCCAAGCACGTCATCAAGACTTAGTTCCAAGAGAAATTTTGTTGCTGGTCCCCTTTTCCTCCTCTTTGACACCCTTTAGTTAGCATATACTAACTGTAAAAATAATGGGATTGTGACATTTTATACATACGTGAAGAGTAATTTGCTTATATTTACCCCCATTACCCTCTTCTATTTCTCTGGTCTCTTCTGGATCCCCCTTCTTTCTTAAAGTTGCTCCCATGCCTTTTTTATCTTCCAGAATCCACATGTGAGAGAAAGCATGCAATACTTGTCTGAGTCTGGCTTCTTAGCTTAAGCTGATGATCTCAAATTCCATCCATTTTTGGACAAATGACCTGATTTTGCTCTTCTTTGTGACTGAGTAAAGCTGTCTAGCACCTTTATTTATCCATCTATTGACCAGCAAGAGGGCTGACTTCATAACTTAGCTACTGTGAATGAATCTGGCCATTTTAAATGTCTTTGTGCTTCTCTTGTTTACCATCAGTTGTCACATTTAGAAATTCACTCTAGTTATCTCATTTTCTTTTGCACTACATTATATTGGACACATCACATTCTTCTGCAATTAGATGATGAAGCATGATGGGGACATCACATTCTCTATGAGTCTGCATCATAATGCCAAGGGACAGCATGGAACTCAATGACACAGAAATGTGCTTAGTTCTTTTAAGACTACGTCCTCATCTCTATCTTGATTTGATGGGGGTGGGGCTCCAGCTCTACTCCCAGCTGGGATAAATCGGAGGGACTTTGCTTTTTGTTTTTCTTCTCTCTACACTATGATCATGGTTCATGTGGAAGGGGAAATGGCCCCTCTGGAGGGTGACATGCAGACTCTGGTACCTATGTTAGGAGCTATAGCAAGCCTGGGACTGTGCCCTCTTTCTGAAGCTCTTTCCTATGTCCTGGTATGGTGTAAAGTGAACTGTGGTCACCCATGTATCCAACATGATGTGGTCTCTGAGAAATACATTCTCCCAGGAAGTTTCCAGTCTAGACTTGAGGAAGAAGAAATAGGAATTCTATTCAGGTTGTTGGGTAAGCTACCTTCTCTAACACAGCTTTGCACTTTGGGCAACAAGCCTACATGGTTTTAATGCCTGGTTTCTTCCAATGTTCTTTCTTTACTTGTAAGAATCAGTAATGAGACATATGTTTATATTTTAAGTACTTCCATATTCAAAATAATTGCATACAGTCCATTCTTTCATTTCTCAAAATACAGATTCTATGCTTATTTCAAAATGGTGTTTATAATTCACTTAATCTCATGATAAATAAACTCATACCATTTAAACTTTCATATACATTTACCATCTAGAATGTTCGTAGAGAGCTATTATAGTTATGAATTGTTACACAAACTCAGGAGTTTTGTTTATTCTTTTTTTCTATCTTACAATTAACTCTTGCTTGCTAATTTTGCAAAAATCATGAAATAGATAACTAAAAAAAAGGAACAAGATTACAAGTCCTACCAAGAAGTTATCCAGTGTATTATACACGGGTTTAGACTGTTATTTTATGAATATGCTTATGTATATATCTATGCATTGATACCCACAAAACTTTAATATGCTACACAGCATGCCACTTGATTTTCAGTGAAAAATATTGTAAAAATATTTCTACTTCTATGGAGGCTTTCAGGAAATATTTGGTAAATGAATTGGTGAATTTTAATAGGTACAGGATATTCAGTCATGTAATATTCTGTGGCAGTTTAGAATCTTCTTGCTTGCCACCGCTGCAAAGAAACAAAGGTTATTTTACTTTTCAAAGGTTCTTCTCTGGTTACAAAAGTTCTGTTACTTTACTTTCTTTCTATGAAAATAGAACCACTGACGATCCAGGTTATGAGACATAATTGTCTCTGTTGGACAGTGCCTGGAAGGTAGCACGTGCTCAGTACCTGGGAGTCAGCATTTTAATGAGTACTTGGAAACTTCCATTATATAAAAAAAATACAATGAAAATGTAATCGTTGGGAGGAGAGGGTTTATCTATTAAATTTTTGTTCAATTATCAGTAGTCCCTCACCTAGTTTTATGCAGTGTTATTTCATTTTCTCTAGTTTCTGGCTTTCCCCAGATTTCGATGTCACATCTCTATGGAATTTTGAATCCAGAGGAGCAGTGTATTATGAGAAATAAGGTTTGATCTTCCCAGGAATTTTGTGTACACTGGGAGGACAAAACCAATATAGTGAGGATATGACTCACGATACCACATGAGTGTTAGGAATATGATTAGCATTTTTCTGAATATAAAACTTGCATTTTTTTCTAATTATGTTTCAATCTATGAAAAACTATTTAAAAAAAAACATCCCAGAACAAGCTCAGTCAAGCCATTTGTCCACAATGCCATGAATATTTAAGGCTAGGCTCAGGACTAGGATGCTACCCCTTGCCTTGAGTTTCTTTAGCGGCTCACAGATAAATGGCCTTGGACAAGTTGCTTGGTATGCTAATTAGTCCTGTTCAGCCCTAATAAAAAACAAAACAAAACCCAATTAGAATATAACTGTACACGCTTCTTTGGTCAGATACAATTTTTTTTTTTTTTTACACCTGACCAAAATGGGTCCATAAAAATAAAGTCAATGTGCCGGGCGGTGGTGGCGCACGCCTTTAATCCCAGCACTCGGGAGGCAGAGCCAGGCGGATCTCTGTGAGTTCGAGGCCAGCCTGGACTACCAAGTGAGTTCCAGGAAAGGCGCAAAGCTATACAGAGAAACCCTGTCTCGAAAAACCAAAAAAAAAAAAAAAATAAATAAATAAAGTCAATGTATTCCATTTCCATCCTTGATTTCTATTAATTGTATTCCATATCCATTTTACTGTTTATAATCATTATTTCCAAATCTGCTTGTAGTAGCAATTTGAAGCCTATGGAATAATATGAGATATATATTTCTTCAATGTATTATGCTAAGAAATGCCTTACCTTAGGTAATCTATTGTAAATTGCCTCAATATCCAATATATTATGCATTTCACAGTGTTTTGCCTCTTTTTATAAAAGCTTAGTCTCTTGGAAAATTTTAAAAAAAAAGAGAGAGAAAGAAAGAGAAGGGAAAGGGAGGGAGAAAGTTGTCCTGGCACTTTGGGGCTGTATTTCCACGACTAGAAAAGGGTGGTTGGAACCAATGAAACAGAAGTTTAGGACGGGAAGACAGAAGGAAGCAGAAGGAATAATTGCTTTTGTTAACCACAGTATTTTGATGTCCCTGTGGGCATCAGAAGCTAGAGGAAGGGCAGTCCAACTCACAGCCTTTGAAAAGGAAGAGTTGTCCTATTCTGGGATTGAGCTGTGTCTTGTGCTGTTGGTTTTCTGGCTTTGAATCCTCAGGCTAAGTTGCTTCTTACCAAGAAAGGAGACATATCCACTCTTTTATCTGCTGGTTTTCGGTGATCTTCCCCTTAGATATCATCCTCCAGAGGAACCACAGTGCTGATCCTCCTTGATCCTCTTTTATAAGCATTTGGTTTCCCCCTGGCCCCACCGGAGAGCAGGATCTTCACACCTATTGCTGGAAGGACTCACCCATATTTCTTGAAATGTATGATCACTGCAGATAGAAGCAAAGTGTTTCCACATAACTGCTACAAATCACTTCTGAGGATATAAGTCTTCAGTTTCCCACCTTGGGGCTCTCAAGCACAGAAAATCCCCTTTCACAGATAATATCAGGATTTTTCACTGACAATACAGTGCTCAAATTTCCAAAGCAATGTGTCCATACTTCACATCTTATCTAGGATTCTCCAGAGAGACATATAAATATAGTAGAAGAGATTTATTAGAGAAATGGAATGATATAATCATGACAACCAAGAAGTCCTCAGGGCATCGGTAAGCCTGAGACACTGTAGCACAGCCAGTGTCTGATGGCTTCAGAAAGAGAGAAGCTGATGGAAAGCCTCTTCATGAGGCCAAAGGTACAAGAACGGAGGGAGTTGCTGGTTTATGTCCTGGGTCCAGAGACCAGAGGGCCTGGCATTGGCATTCTCATATACAAAGGCAGAAGAGAATTTCAGCTCTGTAAGAGAGAAAGTTGCATTTACTATGCCTTTATGCTCTGTTTATACATCAGTCTATTAGAAGGTATCTGCTCACACTAACCATGGTTTCTCCTTGCTCACCTTATTGAATTGCAGTTTGATCTTTGGAAACATTCTTACACACCTGAGTTAGAACAATTATTCTGACTACACTTCAAAGTACCTGGGTTTCCATCCAGGAGAAGAGGAATGGGCTCAGTGCATGCTAGATTTAAGTATAATTAATGCTTTCCTAGTCCTTCACCCAGTGAGGTTAGCTTTTACAAATAAGCATTGCAAGTCTACCCTTTGTTACCAGGGCACCCATGCACATCTCCTTGAACCACACTTGATCTCCAAATGAAGCAATAAGATCCACTAACTGGACACAATTGTCTGATGTACAACCGAAAGGCCTAGTCCCTTCTCCACAGAGGAAATAAAATTCCCAGGTGATGCTTCCCATCTTTTGATATGCTAAAACTCAAACATTATGGTGCAAAGTTAATAATACTTAAATGCCAATATAAATTAAGTCTTATTTTATATGATAAAAGAATAATAGGTGTGAAACAAATATGTTATACACATATATACATACCAAGAAAGAGTACAGAGAAAAAATGTTCCACCACAGCCACCATAACATATTCTCAATGAAATAAGTAGGAAGTATTTGTGACAATTAGGATATTAATCTCTGTAACTAGTCACATGGTTAAAACTGGTATTGACTGATTGATTGATTTAGATAGGCTGGACTTGACCTCACATCAATCTTCTTGCATCTGTCTCCTAAGTGCTGGGCTGACAGGCATGTGCCATCATGCCTGGGTAAGGCTGGTAGTTAAAACTACATTTTTTTTTTTGTTATCAGGGTCTTTTCTTTGATAGAGAAAACATCTGAAGTATTTAAAAATAACTTTCACAATCCTCAATCCTAAGTGAAGCTGGTTCAGATGTGTTCAGACATTCACAACTCTCCCGTATTCCTACAAGCTTCACTCTCACCAAAAAAGAAAGGGATGTGTCAAGGGGCAAAGTGTGTCCATCATTCAAAGCAACAAAGATCAAGTTGTTTTACTGAATAAACTAACTGTTCCTAGTTTGGAAGAACCGACTGCAGATGGTGTTAATTCAGAGAGAATTGGCAGACTGGCCTTGTGTTTCACGGAGTTCAGTTGTTAGAGATAGCAACAGAAACATGGTACAAGCAAGCCCAAGTATGTCCCTACGATTTTGGCTATTTATAGGGTGTTCAGGATAAAAGTGACCAAGCTTGAATGCACCCATTTAATATCGTGCTAATGTCAAAGAGTCAGGTGCATTCCCAGCACCACAATCAACTCATAAAACTCCACATACCACAACTTATAGTCTGCTGGGTAGCTATGCAGAGACAAATGACTAGGCTCCTCAAGGCTGATGGGGCAATCACTGTGGCTATATATCAAGATGGCTGCTAAGCTGAGCCAATGCTTGTAACTAGCTCTTAAAATCTTATAGCGTCATCTCCTCACCACAAACACCTTTTGCAATAAGCCCTGGGCCTGGAATGGGTTTTACATTTGTGTAGCAGTGTTTTGTGAGACCATTCATCTGGCTTGTCAGCAGAGTCCATGTCAACAGTAGAGGCTCATGCACCAAGACAGATTAAGAACACTAATGCAAGGGAAAATATCAACCGCTGTTTTCCCACGAGTAACCAAATCAACAATCAATGTTTTTCCTTTAGAAGGAACAAGATCAGACAAGGAATTAATTCAAGTTTATCAGGTTCTAGAAAAAAGTAGTATGAGAATCCATATATGTATGTAAAAGCAAATGTTTGGTAGGGATTTGTAAAGGTAGATCTACACCATCCCACAAGATACTACTGTTAATACACTAGCCACGTAGTAAGACTGATTCCCTGAGGGGAAAACCTCTATTTTTAATATACTTTCAAATGTCCTTTCCTTTTGTTTTAGCTAAAAAATTTTTAGGGGAAACTGAGTTCACTCAGAGGCATTTCTGTGTATCATTTCTATGAAACAAGATCAATATTTCCTAAGGTGTTCCTGCCTATCATTGTAACCTCCTGAACATGTACTCCATCATTTTGAGCAGAACAGACCCCAAAAGGTGTCTGCCATCTTCCTTCTTGAATTATGACTGAAACTGAGCATGCTCACAAATGTGCCCATTCTTAATGTGCTTTCCTGTAAGAGTTCATATAAGTGTTCTAAACAAACCCCAACACGCTTTTTGTTTTATTGCCCCAGAGAGATCACCTATGCCCTCCTTCCCTGCTGCAGTGGGTAGATCCCTTTCCATTCTTTTATTTCTTGGATGCACTTTGCTGTGTGTGTACTGAGATGTGAAGTCAGTGTGTGATTACAAACACAGCCGTAGCCATCAGGGAGAGCAACCAACTGCTGGCCAACAGGACAGCGTCCCTGGATGACTGCCCCAAGTGATCATGAAAATAACATTTTAGACCAACTGTGGACCTACCAGATACTTTCTGTACTCTACTCAGGACATAACTATGGCTACACAGCTAGACTCTGAGAGGATAGATGGAACTGAGGGTCATTCCTCACACTGGGAGGAAAACTCACGGGACAATCTGGGGTACATAGACCACTTGTGAACCAATCAAACCATCTCATCTTTTGATTGTTTGCACAGGACAAACAATAGCACTGTCCTTGCATTAACTGTGGCTACACAGGGTCTGCACCCACAGTCTGGGTGTGGATGGTGTCAGTGGCAAGTGCACTCAGCCACTCATATGTGATGATTATGTCAGCCACATGATTATGTCATGATTTATCAAGTGTTTAGGCTCACTCCTGGGTGGTGTGTCCTGGTCACTGTCCATCTGTCATGCACACACCTGTATCACACTTACCTCCTTAAGACTTTTGACAGTGGTGATTTCATTGGCTCTCTTTGTAGGATTGATGAGACCAGTAGATCACATTTTGCTGGTCACAGTGACATCCAGAGTATAAGTGCTTAATGTACTGTCCAGGCTTAAGTACAACTGGCTAGTGGCATGGACCTTATGCTACTCATAGCCCACTGACTCTTCTGGTTGCTTTCCACTTCAGAACAGTGTAAGTGACAGATTATACTGCAGCAGTAGTCCAGACATGTACCCCAGCCCCAATGGACCCATGTGTCTACCGTATGTTTTCATGTATGGAAACCACCTTCTGTAGTAGTTAGAGAGTCAAAGACACTACACAGCATCGGGGCTTGTGGGGTAGTTTCGTAGATAACCAGGAATCATCACAACCCACAGCTCAGGAGCCAGTATGTTACACGGTTGTAGAACTCGCACCACTGATTAGAGTAGGGGGGTATATCATAGTGGATTGTATTGATATCCACACATCTCTTTTATAGGCTGCCCAGTTCCCAGTGTCACTCGGTGAGTACTGGCCAGCGGTTCCAATTGTGGTAGGGCCTTGTACACCACTAGAAGCTGGTGTTATAGGGAAGCCATCTACTTCAGTTTCTCTATAAAGCTGTGACTAAAATGTTAGTGGCTATCATTTTGTGCTTGTTCTTGCCAGAGAGCCTACCTCATGCCATTTGTTATGCTAGCGACATCTAATTGCCCAGCATTCTTGATTCCGCAGCTACCCACATCCTTGACTTTTACATGCTCCTTTCTAGCGAAAATCCTGTGTGACTCTGTCTTTAATTTGCCAGTGTATTGGGCACTGACATTGGTCTGACTAAGGAATAAATGTCCACCAATAACACAGGAACCCTACAAACACCTGCACATCATTTATCACATAAATATGGAGATGTTTTGCTGTTGTTGTTGTTTTAACCTAATACTACATCTGGAATCAAATAAGTCTTATTCATGCAGATACTTCTAGGTACTTTTTGTGTAGTTCACAGCCTAGGACCTCATTGGAATTGAAATCCCATTCTTGCATGCAGAGGTGAGTGAGCTCTCTCTGTTTTGCTCAGTCATGTAAGTGAGTCTAATTTTCACAAATGAGCATATCATCTGGATAATTGGACTAGAAAATCAATAGAGAATAAGAACAGAGGAGGACCTGGGCAACTATGACATGACATACAGTGGTATTGTGTAGGTACCTGGAATGCCCATGGTCTTTTCTCTCAAGTAAAGGCAAACTAGTTTTGTAAGTTTGGCTGCAAAAGAATCCTTAAAGAGGCACTTGCTGAATCTAGAACAGAGTAAACAAAGCCAAGGGAGGCCTTAAAAATATCTAAGTGATGTTAGGCACTGTGGGATGGATAGGAAGATCCATCCAATTAGGCAACTTGTAGTCAAAGTCAACAGTTTTTTGTCTGGCCAAACAAAGCTAACCAAGGAGTTACAGACAGGTAGAATTACAAACTGTTCTTACTTCTACATACTATCTCATGTCTTAATATGACCACCTGGCAGCTTGTATTGCCTGAGGTTCTCCCACTTAGGGCCCGGATAACTAGCAGGGTGCCACACACCCCTTTAACTTTACCTTTGCTATTCAAGCTTTGAGTATCTATTTTTTCCTCAGGAGTCTGTAGTATCTTTCTGAGTACAACATCCTTTCCCAGAAAGTTTTAAAGAAGGCCCAGAAATCAGTAGAAGTTCTTTGTTTTTCCCTCTTTTTTAAAACATGGTTCTTTGGGAATTTCATACAACGTGTTTTGATCATATTCACCCCCTCCCCAAACTCTTCTTGGATTTAGTTTCTCTTCCCTACCCAGCCAACTTTATGTCCCCTTTTTTGTTTTATTAAAAATGTTTTTAGATTTATCTATCTTAAATGTATTAGTGTTTTGCCTGCATGAGTGTGGGTGGTGACTGCTGAGGTCAGAAGAGGGTGTTGAATCTCCTGCAACTGGAGTTACTGATGATTGTGAGCCACCATGTGAACTGAACCTGGGTCCTCTGTAAGAGTAGCCTGTGCTCTTAACTGCTGAGCCATCTCTCCAGCCCTCTTTTTAAATTTTATTTTAAATACATCAAGTACAGTTGGTGCTGACTATATGCTCTTCCATGTGTGATCCTTCCCAGGACCAAGGTCAACTCACCAGGGGCCACACCTGTAAAGTTATTATCATTCTCCTAGAAGCTATCAATTGTCAATAGCTTCTAAGCTAGGGGTGGGACTTCCTGCCTGCGTTCCCTCTCAGTGCTGGGATTTGGTCTGCCTGGAGCCTGCTCAGGTCTTGTGCATACTGTTTCAATTGCTACAAATTCCTATGTGCAACGACCCTGTTGTGTTCAGAAAACAGTGTCTTTCTTATCACCAACATGCTCTGGCTCTTATAATCTTTCCACTCCCTCTTCCAAAATAATCCCTGAGCTCTGAAAGGAAGGGGTGGGCTATAGTTCTTTGCCAATTCTAGAGGAGACAATTCTGGCTTCACTTTGTTGGTCTCACTGTTCTTAGAAAACTACAGTCTTTGCTCTGATGGTCTTTTTGTTCCTGAAGGATCAGCAGCAGCGGTTCTCAAGGGAGGCCTCTGTTAAGTCCCTGTGTCCCTCATTCTGATGTGACATTGGTGCCACCTTACGTAGAAGGAGTAGGAAGAAGGTATTGCTCACAGCCGTGGAGGCCAACACCCAAGCTCTTCCTCTGAGAGCCATGGGTGGGAAGGATTGGAGCTGCTGCTAAAGCCAAGGCGCCTTCCACAAGCCTACCAAGCTTGCAAAGGGCTTTTCATCTATCTTTTCTTCAGAGGGTCAGCACAACCATGTCACACCTGCTTCTTACCTTAACCAGCTTCTAATTTCTTTCGTTTCCTGTTTTAAACTTGTTTCTTTCTTTTGTCAGTTTTCGTGACAAGACACTCCCTGTCCCAAACGTGCAACAGCCTCGCCCACATGATAAACATCATCTCTAACATTTTAACTGAGGAGGGAGAGAACAAGTCATATTATTCTTCTATTCTTCAGGGGTGTTTCATAACAGTTTTTTTTTCTTTTAATGTTACTTGTTTTGTGCCAACCATGAAAACAGCCTTTTCAGGTCCTAGAAATACTTGGGAATAAGTGGCCTCTCCCATACCTAATACTTGCAGAGTACTCTGCCTGATTTTTCTTTTCCTCCCCCTGTTCTGGGGGACCACTAGTGTAAATCTGGAGTCCAAGAGATACAGAGTTTAGTGTTAGAATAGCTAAGGGCACAGTTAGAGAGAGAAGGAGGAGAGAGAGAGAAAAGCAGGAGGAGGAAGGGGGGAGGGGGAGGACGACAAGGAAGAGGGGAGGGTGGAAGGGAGGGGAGAAAGGAGAGGATCTTCTGTTTTAAGTAGCAAGCTGACTAGAGAATGCCCATCTTTCTGAGTGTGGGTCTTCTCCACTCAGTCCACCCACTAACATCCGTCTCCTCTGGAAACGTCTTCACAGACCCACTGAGAAATCCTGCTTCACCAATACCTCCGGACGCCATTCCACATCGCAGGAAGTTGATAGCCCCAGTTAACCCCCGTAACCCCACAGATGAAATCGAAAACTCTCACAATCACCATGGATCGAATTGTTTTATTGATTCTGGGAGGAGAAATAGGCTCTAAAGGGAAATATGCCGGGTGTTCCTCTTCCATGCGCGCACAAAAGGCAGGGTGAACGTGACGAAGAAAGTCGTCCAAGATGCCGACGAGATCTCAGTAGACCCGAGCCACACTCATCTGAGATCCTCCTTTTATTTTCTTTCAGTCCTTGTATTACTGTTTTAAGACAGGAATGGCATCTCAACGAAAGTAACATCGCGTTGCTTCTGTCTTATTGAAAACTGTGGTTACACAGAAACTTGGAGACTTTTGTAGCTTATTGGATTAATGAATGATCTTTTCCCACGACTCTCCCAGTGTAGACTAAACATTTTCCACGGGTATTTACTAAAGGAGTTCGTGCCTGTTAATTTGTGTCCCCTCGACACAAACTAGAGGAGGAGGAGGAAGAGGAAACCTCAATTGAGGAAACACCTCCCTCAGACTGTAAGCACGACTGTGGCCACTTTCTTGATTGCTGATTGATGTGGGCACTGTGAGCCCACTGTGAGCAGTGAGACCTAAGGGCAGGTGATCCTGGGTGGTTCAAGAAATAATACAGAACAAGCCATGCAGAGCAAGCTAGTAAGTAGCCTTCCCCCGTGGTTTCTGCTTTGGTTCTCGCCTTGAGTTCCTAGCCTGGCATACCTCAATGATGGACCTCTAAGGTGAAAAAACCCTTTCCTCTTCCAAGTTGGTTTTTGGGCAGTGTTTTATCATGGAAACAGAAAGCAAAGTAGGGCAGGATTGTTGTTGTTTGATTTTGCTCTTTTGCTCTTTTGGGGAACCTCCACCCAGCTCCCAAATAAATCAGTTACAGAGGCTTATTCTTAATTATGAATGCCCGGCCTTAACTTGGCTTAGTTTCTTGCCAACTTTTCTTAACTTTAAATTATCCCATCTACCTTTTGCCTGTGGGCTTTTCCTTTTCTATTCTGGTATACCTTTCTTTGTTTCTTACTCTGTGGCTTGCTGTGTAGCTGGGTGGCTGGCCCCTGGAGTCCTCCTCAGTCCTCCTCAGTCCTCCTCAGTCCTCCTCCCTCCCCCCTCCTCCTCCCTCCTCCTCCCTCCTCCTCCTTCTCTTCGTTCTTCTTCACTCTGCCATCTCTCTTTACATATACTCTCCGCCTGCCAGGCCCGCCTACCCTTTCTCCTGCCTTGCTATTGGTCAGTTCTTTATTAGACCATCAGATGTTTGAGACAGGCACGGTAACACAGCTTCACAGAGTTAAGCAAATGCAACATGAACAGAAGCACCATACATTAAAACAACATTCTACCACACAGGCTCGTTTCTAACTCACCGCTAGCTACGATTGCTCCACTGTCAGGCAAGGAGCAGATCTCTTAGTGTGAATGGCCTTGTGCGCGTGAGCAGCTTGTGCTTTCAACCCTGGAGGATTACGCGGCTTTCAGAACTGAGGTTGCTTCTGAGAATGTAAATGGTTGATTTAGGAGGAAAAGCCAAAGGAGACACAGCCACAAGTGTTTACAGGTAAAGAGAGAGTGGTTTTTCTGACGCCTTGATTCTGTTCACAGCAGGGGGGAATTCCTAGTGGAGAAACACAGGATGAAGATATTAGAGAGGAGAATTGATGTGGCACTTCAAGCAGCAGGAGGAGGTGGCTGCCATAGCTTCCATAGAGATGCTGTTTTTGACCCCGAGGGAAGATGGGAGGGAAGGACATTGTGAAGGTAGGTTAGCCAAGAGTTTGAGTCAGTTTATATATGACTGTTTTGATTATCTGAATGATATAGGAGATAAAGCTGCGTTCTGTGGGAGCTGAGGTTAAGAGCACTGGCTGCTCTTCCAGAGGTCCTGAGTTCAATTCCCACAACCACATGGTGGCTCACAACCATCCATAATAAGATCTGGATCTGGTGCCCTCTTCTGGCCTGCAGGCAGACATACAGGCAGAACACTGTATACATGATAAATAAATAAATCTTTAAAAGGAAAAAAAAAGAGAACAGTATCACAAGGGAAAGGTTGGTAGTCTGGAGTGGGGCTGGTCCTGATATCACTAAACAACATGCAGTGTCCTCTGTGTCTGCCTCCAGCTCTATCTCTTCTGATCCGTGTGTGTGTGTGTGTGTGTGTGTGTGTGTGTGTGTGTGTGTGTGTGTACATTGTGTTTAATGTCTTACTCATTTCAATCTGGTCAGTGTAGATTTCCCACTGTTAGAATGTAAGCTCCATGCTGTCTGTTCTGATTTCTGATGTAGTCCTGCTGCAGACTGGTACAGATGCAGACTGGTACAGAACAGGCACAAGTACCTCTTTGTTGAAAACATGAACCTGCTAAGCAGCAGTGAGAGTGGGAAATGGAGCTTCTTAGAGATTCCAGAATCCAGAGGTATAGTTTCACCCATCAGTACTTAAAGAACTGAAAACTGATCTGAGTCTTGGATAAAGAATTTACTAAGTGGATACTGCAGAAAAACAGGACCTGGGATGACATTGGAGTTGTTAGGGCCCAAACCTGGGCCCTGGTGGCCTTAACAGGCTTCTCTTAGCTACTTATTAACCTCAATAGACCAATGAAAGAGAAAAATAAGAGTGAAAAGCAGAAGGGAGATTTATTCAATGTAGACACTTTAGAAATGGGAAGAAATAAAGAGGCCCATTGACTTTTCAAGTCCGTCCTCAGTGTCCTGGCATGAAGATGAGGTCTAAATATTGGGCAAGCAGTGCTTCTAAGTCAGTACTGGTCAGTGTTTTGTCTCACTCATCTGCTGCTCTTCAGTCTCCCCCACAGGGGGTCAAATGATCTGTCAGAACTGTGTAAAATGTCTGTCTGGCACTTGACTGACACACCCATCTTCCAACTCCAGATCTTAAAACAAGACAACTAAACTCTAAAACTGCTAGAGGAAAACAGAGAGAAAATACTTCAAGACGCATGTACAGGCAAGAAACGCTTTCTGAGAGCTCCGGTGTCTCAGGAAATAATCTCAAGAACTGGCCTGTGGGATTGCATGAAATGAGAAGCTTCCGTACAGCAGCACAGCAAACAACCGACAGAATGAAGCGTCAGCCTGCAGAACGAGAGCCCACCTTTCCACATCTGAGGGGGGGCTAGTACCTAAATATGGAAAATAATAAAAAGGTAATATCAATAAGAACAAATAATCCAGTTACCATGTGGGAAAATAAAATTACAGACCCTTCTCGAAAGGCGAAGAGCAGAGAGCCAATAGACAAATGAAAACCGTCAGCACCAGACACAAGAGAAGTACAAATAAAAGCCATATTGAGATGCGATCTCATCTCTGTCAGAATGGCAGTCATTAAAAACAAGAGCAGCTGGCGGGCTGTCTGAGATATAGCACTGATTAGAATGTAAAGTAGTCCAGACCCTACGGAAATCAGTGCAGAGGTTCCTCAAAAAGTTAAAAATATAACTACTATATGATTAACCACACCACTTCTGGGAAAAACTCAGAAAAACCCAAGTCAGCAAACTACAGAGAAAACTGGTTATTCATGTTTATTGAAGCAACATTCAGGACAGCCAAGTTACAAAATCAGCATGAAGTGTGCATTAAAACATGAATGGGTAAGAAAAATGTAGTATGTGTACACAATGGAGTTTTGTTTAGTCATAAAGGACAAAATTATGTCATTTGCAGGAAAGTAGATAGAAGTTGATAGTAAATCAAATCCAGAAAGACTCATAACATACATTTTTCTTCATACATGTTATCCAGGTTTTACACACACACACACACACACACACACACACACACACACACACACACACACACAATGAAAACGTAAGGAAGACTACTTGAGAAGAAGAAGAGCTACCAGTTACTAGTGCTGGGTAGGTAGACAGGCATTAGCAAGCTTGGGGGCCACTGAAGATGGACCCCCTCTGGCCAAAGCAACTTTAGACTCTACATGCCATTTTCCCGATAATACAGCAATTTTCTGAAAGGAGGGAAGGAGAAACACAGATGTCCTTCCCTGAGATTTAACACATGGTATAAAGGGGAGGAAAATGGGGCTTTGTTAAGTCCCATTTGGGGAAAACCATTGCCTCCTGGTAACATATGGTTATTTTATAGATATTTTTGATTTTTTAAAATTCTCTCTAGTATGTTCTATTACATGAGGTCTGAATAAAAGAATGAGATCTGAGTTTTCTGAGACTGAGTAGAGACAGCATATTCTTAATTGCCCAAAACATAAGATTTCTAATACATATGATTCCTTCCCTTAAGAATTAATGCATTTGGGCCTGTTAATCACGTGGTCAGAAGACAACTGCTCAGGAAAGCTGATACACATGAAGATTTGTCAGGAAAATGGGAGGAATAATTATCTCTTAGTGAGATAATGTACTCAGGCATCTCAGGAGCTCCTCTCTCAATGCACTTGCTTACAAGTCTTCACTGCTAAATATTTCTCTTTCCTAAGTTCTAACTCAGAAAATGTAGATTTTCCCTTTACTCCCATATATCTCTTCTTTGGCTACCTGACCAAATCCTAAACATGCTTGCCTTGACTTTCTAGGCATTCCCACCCGTATAGAGACACCTCTCACCATGTTGCTGCTGTGATACTTGTCTCTAGCTCAAAGAACATGGTTCTCTCTATTCCTCTTCGTTTTCTTCCTCTTCCTAGGAGCTGCTAAGATTTATGATTTGTCTGTTTTGCTGTTTTTTTCTCTTAAACTCCAATGCAATTGTCCTTGACCTTCTTTCTGAGTTCATTTTTAAATTATTTTGTATACGAGGCTGAACCTGCAAAAGGAGGCCCATGTTTTCCAGTGGCACAGGGAAAGGAGGCAGGCAGGAGAGGGTAATGGTGAATGAACATGGTCAGTGTACTTTATATACTTTGAGAAAAATCTCATGAAACTCACTACCTTTTATTACAGACTCACTACCTTGTATTATATGCATAAGAATGAGTTAAAGAAAGAATAATACAGAAGTGAAGATTTTAAAACAGTGAAATACTATTATAGTGTCTGTCAATATTCTTTTCTTGTTGAGATGGGTGGTAGCTCTCCTACCCTGAGTTATTGTTTGTAATGAACTCTGCTGGTGGGGGAGCAGTCGCGCGTATCTCCTAAGTTTAAACAGGTTAGAGCGGATGGGGCTATGCCAGACTGCCTTCTCTCTTCCTTGCTGTCATGAATTCCTGTCTTCCCTGTTGGGTAGGGGTCTTTCTCATTCTCAGCATAGGGTTTCCACAGTGGAAGGTGCCCACTCTGTCAGCCACCATCTTCCATATGTGCTGGGTGATGGTGTTTTCCCACTTGTAGATTTGAATATCTGAGGCATTGACCTCATCTTGTATTTACACCCACCTCCTGAACATGTCTCCATGTGCTTGAAGTTATTTCAGAGCTAGATATTGCCTTACCAGGGCTCAGCTGCTTTTCTGCCAGTGGCAGCAAACTTTGCCTGGGTATATTTGCTTCGCTTGGTTAAGGGCAGCTCTGTGGTTTTCAGGGTTGCCATGTGCTTAGTCAGTGGAGTGGGTGGGGCTCTGAAGTTGGAGCTATAGTAGTACTGAACTGTCTATACTTCCTGGCATAGTGCATAGTGGTTTTGGAATTATTTCTTCTTCTTCTTCTTCTTCTTCTTCTTCTTCTTCTTCTTCTTCTTCTTCTTCTTCTTCTTCTTCTTCTTCTTCTCCTCCTCCTCCTCCTCCTCCTCCTCCTCCTCCTCCTCCTCCTTCTCCTTCTTTCTCCTCCTCCTTCTCTTCCTTCTCCTCCTCTTCCTGTTCTTCTTCTGAGAGAGAGGGAGAGAGCTATATTTAGGGCAATATATGGCCCTCAAGGATATGCCCTCAGTGACCAACTCTCTTCAACAATGTCCCACCTCCTAAAGTTTCTAGCATCTCTCAAATTAGTTTCAAGAACTGGGTTCTATACCCTCAAAACATGAGTCTATGCTAGACATATTAAAACCTAACAATATACTTCAAAATCCTTAAAAAAAAACCTCATCTGAAAGACTCAGGTTTGACAAACAAATTCAATAAAGTAACTGGCAATAACAATCAAGCCAGTACTGCAGAAAAATTTTAAAAGAATATGTCACAGAAAGGAAGAAGAAGACAGCCTCCTCCAGAAGAACACATAGAAATGTCCACTCTATGATGGAAACAGATGAACCAAGAAGAGCCAGGAAAGAATAAACCCTCTCCAACATGGCAAATGAGAGGAAAGAAGGAAGGAAACACCAACAACCCACCAAGCTGGAACATAAGCAGTCCCATTCCTAGCAAAGAGCAAACCCCTTTCAATGATGATATTAAATGTAAACTGCTTCCACTCACCAAGAAGAAATCACAGACTAACCAACCAGGTTAAAATACAAGAACTAGCCCAAACCAGCATTAATCAGAAGAGATATATTAATAAAGGAAACAACTCACCGAGAAGACGTAATAATTGTGAACATTTATGTACTAGGAAAGCCTTCGGTTTCTTAAAAGAGACATTAAACTCCCCCAACTCGACAATCATAACCCCACACCCTTATTTTGATAGGTCTTCTAAACTAAAAAGAAACAAGCCTCAGAGCAAAATACACTATAGATAACTTAACCTAACAAGAACATTTCACTTAGCAGGTAGGGAATACATGGTCTCAGTGGTATATGGAATCTTCTCCAAAGCTGATCACATCATAGGCCACAAAACAAGCTGTAACAAGTACAGAAGTATTCAGATAACATAATAAAATATGAGAAGTAGAAATTAGCAACAAGATAAACTATGGAAACTACAAAAGTACTTGGAGACCAAACAATAAACTGAAAAAAATATTTTTCTCTTGTTTTTTGAGATTATTGTGGAATTGCACCATTTCCTACTTATTTCATTTCAAACTCTTTCATATATCCCTCCTTGCTCTCTTTCAAATTCATGGCCTCTTTTTTTCATTAATTGTTGTTATATGCATATATGTCTATGTCTCTCTCTCTCTCTATATATATATATGTATATATATACATACATACATGCATACGTATATATTTCTAAATATAACCTGCTCAGTCTGTATAATTTTACTTATATGTATGTTTTCTGGGCTGATCATTTGATGGACAATCAATTGGTCTGCTCTTTCCAGGGGAAGACTTTCTCCCAATCACAGTGTTCCTAAGTTGCCTGCAGTTTCTTTGTGTAGAGTTGAGGTTTCATGATCATTCTCCTGTCTACTTTAGCTTGTCGATTGTTGTAATCATTGTTCAGCTCCTGTTTAGACTCTCCTTGGTGAGATTTTATGGGTGTAGCTTCAGACATGAATAGGAGACACAGTCTCACAGTGAACTCCTTGCTCCTCTGGCTCTTATACACATTCTGTACCTCTTCTGCAATGTTCCCAGAGCCTCAGGTGTGGGGCGACAATACACTTTTGAATGAACAATCAGAGAGGAAAAGCAAAAATTCCGAGAGTCAAATGAAAATGAGAATACACCCACTACAACGTTCTGGACACTGCCAAAGCAGTTCTAAGAGGGAAGTTCATAGCTCATAAGGGCTCATGTTTAAAAAAAAAGTAGAGGGATATCGGCCGGGCGGTGGTGGCGCACGCCTTTAATCCCAGCACTCGGGAGGCAGAGCCAGGCGGATCTCTGTGAGTTCGAGGCCAGCCTGGGCTACCAAGTGAGTTCCAGGAAAGGTGCAAAGCTACACAGAGAAACCCTGTCTTGAAAAACCAAAAAAAAAAAAAAAATCAAATTAAGAAACCCAATGATTCACCTCAAGACCCTAGGTAAATGTGCAAATGTGAACAGTGTCATATACTGAGATGTCTTTTTTGTCGGGGAACACTTATGATATATAATAGCAGAATAAAAGTTCTGTACAGGAAGATACTCCTAGCATAACACACATTGGCAAAAGCAAAACAAACCAAAACCAAAACAACAACAATGAAACAGAAGAGACCCCAGCACACAGCTCTTTAAACAATCACATTTTAGTTTTACCACGCAATGTAAAATTCAGCATCCCAATGTTGTAATGATCCAATATAGTTCTTTCCTCTCGTCTCTTCCCGTTCAGTTCATAAGTTATAGGAGGTGGAGATGCCGCAGACTTACTCAAGTTTCTGAAACGTGCAAAGCAGAGTTTCTTATTCCAGGTTGTACCTACTCCTTGTTTTCTTTGTAATTTTTTTCTCTTTGCAAAAGTCCCATGGGTCGGGCTTTCTCCTTTCACCTTTTGTGGGCCATGTTTGAAGGAACAGAAACTCTCATCCTGTGGTCTTCTCCCGCTTGCTCCTATTAAGCAAACACCATCTCTTGAAACTGCTTTTCCTACCCTTGTGTATAAACTACTTCCTTGGATGTAGGTACTGAGGAAAGAGAGATAATTCTAGAGTTATAACTGAGGAATATTTCCACTCTAAACCATTTCTAAAACTCCTGCTTTCTGAAATAAAAAAATACAAGGAGGCAACTTTAAGTTAGAAGAGAAATAAAATTTGACTTGTGTCCTTGGTTTGCAAGAGAATCGAACTATGTTTGAAACATGAGGAATATATGTGTTGTCTCCTGTGTTCTTTCTTGGATTAAGTTTATTCTTTTGGGATGGCTCACCACAAAGCAGAGTCCTGTTGGTGTTTCTCTTCAGCTTAGTTTTCAGAAGCCCAACATGGTTATAGAATAGAATATGATGTCAACATTTTCCAAATCCAGCAGCATGAGTAACTTGTCAAGGCTGAAATGATTAAAGGGTTTGTATTAAAGAAAATAATCTTGGATTTAGAAGCTTAATCCCACTGTAGAAATTGAAACAAACAGTGATTTGATGGTATTGAACTATCACCACACCCTCTGTACTGTCCTCAGTTACTCTGGCCTGGTTCATAGCAAACCCCGATTGCTGCTTCCCACACTTAACGAAAGTATTCTCCGAGCTCGTGGTTCCTCATTCCTCTGGGCTATTTATGTTTCTACAGTACATTTTATTTCCTAACTGTGTTAATGTGTGACAGCACAAAGTGACACAGGAATAGAATACAACCGCAAGGTTGTATTCCAGTTTTATTTCCTGCATTTTGTAAAACTTTGTGTGTCTTTGTCTCTCTGTATCTGTCTCCATTTGTTCCACTCTCTTTCTACCTCTGTGTATGTTCTACATATATTTGTATATGTGGATATTGTATTCTATTTCATTTCCTGGAAGGTATTCTGAGGTATAGAATGTATATCATTCATCTATGTTGTAGTGATATAGGTAATGAAACGAAAATCAAGAAAAAGAATTGTAAACAAAAGTATTGTAGTATGGTGGCTGGAGTCTAAAGGAACTGAGCCAGTGTTCAGTCAGTACACATTCTAATTAAATTTCCCCATATCACAATGTACCATTTTTTGTTTCTTAATGGCAACTTAAGACATGAGTTAAACATGTATTAAAATAGCAGAGCTAGCTCCAAGTCTCTGCATTCCAGGCTTTTCAGAATAGTGCCTCCCTGTGTCCTTTTGTGCTAAGACATGTTAACACAGCAAGGTGGTTCTTCACAATCAGTTCAGGCAAAACTCTGGCACTTCCGTGATGAAGGATTGAAAGTACAAAGGACACTTCTGGCTTCATTATGCTTAGGAAGAAATCTTATTACTATCCTGCTTCTATCTAACCTACTTCTTTTGAGAATTTTCTACTGAGGACTGTGAGGGGTATGGATTCTCTTCTGACCAGCTTTTTAGCCAGACAGAGGCACATGAAAATATACAAAATGGTACAGAGCAGCACTTCTCAGCCGTGTGCAGAGGACAATGGGGTATGGGTGTGCTGGGATGTTACCAACGTGTTAAGTCTGTGCTGCTGGAGGACAGAGTCCTGGAGTCGCTGCCTCACTCTTTGCACTGATTGACAAGTTTCCTCAATGCTCTCTCACCAAGCCAGAGATATACATTGTTTCACTTGTTAATGTATCTCTAAGACAAACTAGTTTGGAAGCACTAGTATGGGATGCTAGTAGACACACTAGCCAGGTAAAGTACCAGCCAGAGCTCTGTGATGTTCTCACCCCTATCCCTCTTTCTGCTCCTCCAGCACCATTCTCCTGAAGGTGGTCTCCATCCTTCTTGGTCATGTATAGTGGTGTGATTAGACAGGTATATATGTGTACTTCACATTCTGCACTATGGAGTACTTCTTAATTTTGCCTATACTTTGTAGCAAGTTTTCAAAAGCTAGTTTCTAGTTAGGTAACTTTTTTTTGGTGGGGGCAGGTTGAGACAGGGTTTCTCCGTGTAGTTTTTGGTGCCTGTCCTGGATCTCACTCTGTAGACCAGGCTGGTCTCAAACTGTCAGAGATCCACCTGCGTCTGCCCTCCTGAGTGCTGGGATTAAGGGGTGTGTGCTGCTGCTGCCTGGCTAGGTAACTTTCTTTTTTAACTTTTCCTTCTGTTGGGTTGCTTTGTACAACTTTGATGCGATGGTTTTTCTTTCATCTTACTGTGTTTTGTTTTGTCATGTTGTCATGTTCGGTTGTTGTCTCTTAGAAGTCTGTTCTTTTCTAATGAGAGTCAGAGAGGGAGTGGACCCAGAGGGGAGGGGTTGTGGGGAGGAAGTGGGAGGAGTAGAGGGAAGGGAAACTGTAGTCAGAATGTATCATGTGAGAAAAGAACCTAGTTTCAATAAAAGGGGAAAAGAAAAGAAAAAAATTCTAACATACTCTGATTTATTTTTCATCATTTGTTCTGTTTTGTACTGAACATATCCTTTTTTCTCAATGTTTTCCTCTTTAAATCTTTATTTAGGGAAATCTTTCCTTTTACTCACTGGGAAATGACATTTCTGTTTCATTCCTTCCTTTAGCCTCTCTGCCCCCCAATCATGGCAGATACGAATCTGGGCTTTCTGAATTCTGAGCTACATCCCTGGTCCACTCTTAAGCTTTAGTATGAATGTTTGACTAACCATGGCAACTCAGAGAAAATAAAATAACAACAGAAAAGCTCATTACAAATGACTGTTTACATTAAGGTTTCTTTTTTTTTTTCTGTTATTGTGATGGTTCCTGGTTATCTACGAAACTACCCCACAAGCCCCGATGCTGTGTAGTGTCTTTGACCCTCCAACTTCTACAGAAGGTGGTTTCCATACATGAAAACATACGGTAGACACATGGGTCCATTGGGGCTGGGGTACATGTCTGGACTACTGCTGCAGTATAATCTGTCACTTACACTGTTCTGAAATGGAAAGCAACCAGAAGAGTCAGTGGGCTATGAGTGGCATAAGGTCCATGCCACTAGCCAGTTGTACTTAAGCCTGGACAGCACATTAAGCACTTATACTGTGGATGTCACTGTGGCAAGCAAAACATGATCTACTGATCTCATCAATCCTACAAAGAGAGCCAATGAAATCACCACTGTCAAAAGTCTTAAGGAGGTAAGTGTGATATAGGTGTGTGCATGACAGATGGACAGTGACCAGGACACACCACCCAGGAGTGAGCCTAAACACTTGATAAATCATGACATAATCATGTGGCTGACATAATCATCACATATGAGTGGCTGGGTGCACTTGCCACTGACACCATCCACACCCAGACTGTGGGTGCAGACCCTGTGTAGCCACAGTTAATGCAAGGACAGTGCTGTTGTTTTGTCCTCTGCAAACAATCAAAAGATGAGATGGTTTGATTGGTTCACAAGTGGTCTATGTACCCCAGATTGTCCCGTGAGTTTTCCTCCCAGTGTGAGGAATGACCCTCAGTTCTGTCTATCCTCTCAGAGTCTAGCTGTGTAGCCATAGTTATGTCCTGAGTAGAGTACAGAAAGTATCTGGTAGGTCCACAGTTGGTCTAAAATGTTATTTTCATGATCACTTGGGGTAGTCATCCAGGGACCCTGTCCTGTTGGCCAGCGGTTGGTTGCTCTCCCTGATGGCTACGGCTGTGTTTGTAATCACACACTGTGACTTCACATCTCAGCACACACACAGCAAAGTGCATCCAAGAAATAAAAAAATGGAAAGGGATCTACCCACTGCAGCAGGGAAGGAGGGCATAGGTGATCTCTCTGGGGCAATAACCCCTCCCCAAACAAAAAGAGTGTTGGGGTTTGTTTAGAACACTTATATAAACTCTTATAGGAAAGAAGATTCCAACTACACAGGTCTGGGAAAGATGGACTCCCAGTGCTGAAAGGACACGTGGACACATGCCCCATCCCTAACCCAGAAGCTGTCTCCAATTGATAACCACTCACAAGCGACAAATTAGTTCTCTCCAATCGAGTGGGGAGGATCTCTAAGGAGTTAAAGGAGGGAAAAAATCTTTCCACCTCCTCTTGACTCCTCTTCTATGAGGTTCCCTGAACCCTCAGGGAAGGAATTTGATAGAGATATCCCTTTTAGGAATGAGTATTTCAAAGACTTTTGCTCTCTGTACATTGTCTGGCTGTGGGGCTCTGTATTTGTTCCCATCTACTACAGGATGCAGCTTCTCTGATGATGGTTGAGCAAGGCACTGATCTATGAATATAGCAGAATGTCATTAGTAGTCATTTTATGGATACATTCCTTTAGCAGAATAGTAGTAGTTTCCCCTAGGTTCCTTCCTTATCTGGTCTCAAGTTCTTGGCTGCCTAAGCAGTGTGAGGGTTAGGTCCTACCTCATGGAGTGGGCCTTAAATCCAGTCAGATATTGGTTGTTTACTCCCACAATCTCTCCACCACTATTGCACTAGCACATCTTGCAAGCAGGTCATCACTGTAGCTGGAAGAGTTTGTAGCTGGGTTTGTGTAGTAGGCTTTCTTGGACCACCAGCCCCCAAATCACGACACAGAGACTTATTATTAATCATGAATGCTCAGCCTTAGCTTAGGCTTGTTTCCAGCTAGCTTTTTCCCTTTAACTTAAATTAACCCATTTCTATTCATCTGAGGCTCATTTACCTCATCTGTGTACTGTCTATCCTGCTTTCCTGCTTCTTCCATGTCTGGCTGCCCCACCCTGGCTGGCTGGTCCCCAGTGGGATGGTTGGCTCCCCTTTTCTCCCTACCCACCAGCCCTGCCTATCCCTCCTCTGCCTAGCTATTGGCCATTAAACTTTTTATTAGACCAATCAGGTGCCTTAGGCAGGCAAGGTGAAACAACAACACATCTTTACATAGTCAAACAAATGTAGCATAAATAAGTGTAACACATCTTTAAATAGTTAAACAATTATTCTGCAACACAAACAAATGCAAACACATCTTACATATTTAAACAAATGTTCTATTCCACAACAGGTTGGTGTTTACCCTTCTGCTTTGCTAGTATGCAGAGTATCCTCTATCACCATGAACACTAGTCCATAGGGGCAAAGGCTCTAGGTAGGCATCAGCTCAACTTCTCCATGTTCTGGGAATTGTGTAGGTATTGTCTTCCGTAAGAGGACCTTTCTATCAGTTTGTGGAGAGCAACCAATAGCTTTGGCAATAGCCTAGGTTGTTTAGGGATTCCCACAGCCCCTTTGGTCAGCAATTTGATTAGATGTAACACATTTTCAGCACTGGAAGTTTCATTTGATGATGAGAGATGTCCAGGGGGCTCCATCTCTCCTTATTTGGCAATCTCATTTAAATTACCTTCATAAATGTATATATTTTAGGAATCTCTTACAGTATTCAGTTTCCATATAACTGCTTGAATGTCCTTTAGTTTTGTTAGTTTCTCCCCATAAAAAGGTAGGGGGGTACCTTTTTAATTTTCGCTTATTGAATTTTTTGTTTTCTGGTATTTTATTTTCCTCTGCTAAAAGTTATTTATTTTCTACTGTTCTTTAAACTTACTGGTTTTTAGTTGCATCTCATATCCTATTGCTTCTATTTTTACTAAACTTCTACTCTGAAGCCTGTGCCTTAGACTTCTTTCTATGAGGACCAGGAAACCATAAATTCCATCTCTGTAAAAACCAACAACCACAACAAGCAATGAAAATTACTTTTTCTTTGTCTAATTACTCTAGTTTTTTAACTCTAAAGATATTTCTCCCCGGTAAAGATATTTAACTCTTTCATATTTTTTTTCTGATAAGAGATTGTTAATGTGCTTGTTGCTTCTTTGATGATCATTTTTCCTTGGTGTATGCTTAAGATTTTTGCTTTGTCCTTGGTATTATAAATTTTCACTTTATCTTAAAACATACCCTGCTCTAAATTATGCATGAATCTGCAGAATCAGTTTAAGGCAATGTATGTAAAATTCTCAGTCAGGTTGTTTGATTACTGTTCTACGTTGAATCATCAGGAACTCTCATCACCTATGTGGTGATCACTCACCCTCTCAGTTCACAGCTTCCCAATTCAGTCTATTTGATTATGGAAGCTCCAATCATTAGAATGCTCTTCTAGGCTTGGAGCAGAACTCTATTTCTCTAGAATCTTTTCTTATAAGCTCTAGTTTTGTTTTCTTAGACGATATAGACTTAGTACATTTCTTTAAGTGACAAATCCCAGATGTTTGAAAAGCCAATGCTGAGTTTTCTTTTCTTGTTGAAAATCTGAAGTTCGATGTATATCTTTAAGGAGTTCTCTTGGCGACAATGCAGACAATGCAATAATCATGCCTCATTAAAAATGTTCTGTAGAGAGTGCAGGGATCACGGACGATAGTGCTTCTGGTGTTTGGGGAAGGGAGATGAGGTGTGAACTCTTATTGTGGAATGACTAAATTTAGGCAAATAAAGGTAGGAATCATATGCATATGATTTCATGCTACAAAAATGGGTAACTTTGCTGGGGAAAATATATTGAAAGGTTAAGTGAGTGGGTGTTTAAGGGAAGTGTTGACAAAGTATTTTAATTATATTACTCTTTAAGCAGATACATATTTCTTGTAATGATATGTCACAGGAAGACCAAAATTTAGAGCAGATCAGAGGCAGAAGCATCACATTCTGAACCCTCCCAAAGATGATAATAAGGCTTAATGCATGTCATCCCATCAGAACAGAGTGAAGACCTAGAACAGGCTGCACCTGCAGATAATATTGCTTAGTGACTTCTGCTGACCAGAGAAAACAGGACAGAGGAGAGATAAGAAAGAACTTCCAGGAAGTTCTAATGAGTACAGCTTAAAATGGAAGATTATCTGTGATTTGATGTTGGGTGTGGCTGTAAGTATGGTCTACATGTATGCCAGGTTTCTGATCTTCAAGAAAGGGCCAATGAGTAAGACTGTTCATGGAGGGGAAGAAGAAAATATTGATTTGCATTAAAGTTTTATTCTAAATCTAAGAGTAATAATGCATTATGTTTCATTTTACTCAATATACTGTTTGATGTTGGCATAGGTCCTGTGTCAAAGGTCTAAGGCAGAGCCATTTGTTGTGACTCTAAGGAATGATGAGGTTTGGACTGAGCACTCTCAGTTCATTTTTCCTCAGTACATTGTAGACTGTGGTGGTTTCCCTAGGCTGAGGTAGATTCACAGGTTAGATTATTGTAGCTCAGTAAAATGATTATTTTCAAAAGGTATATGTGGCTTAAAGATTATTGCCTTGAAATTCTTTTTTAAAAAGATTTATTTATTTATTATGTATACAGAAGAGGGTGCCAGATCTCATTACAAATGGTTGTGAGCCACCATGTGGGTGCTGGGAATTGAACTCAGGACCTCTGAAAGAGCAGTTGGTGCTCTTAACCTCTGAGCTATCTCTCCAGTCTGCCTTGAAATTCTTAACTGAAGACATTAATAATGTCAAGAAGAAAGTCTGAGCTGACACTTCTCTGATTATCAGTGTGAATTCAATGAATAATTGTATGCAAATAGAACTTGACAATCTCTTAGGCAGTCCTTTCCCCAACTGCCATAAGCCAGGTACCTGGAAGTTCTACCAGCCCTGAATTTGAGATGTATTTGAGGCTTCACCAAACAAAAGTCCACCCTAGTACCGCTAATGACTCATAAAACCTGCATCCCTGGAGCTTTCTTCCCAGCTTGCAAGCAATTCCACTAGTCTCTTTTCTCCAGCTATTGTTTATGGCCTTTCTAGCAAGGGGCGGGGCCTTGTGAGTGCCCTTCTTTTCAGGAGCTTCCTAAGACTTGCAAGTTTCATTGTCTTCAGTGTCATGAGCTTCTCCCCACAGCATTTCCCTCCCATCTCCCTTCAGGGAGGAATGTTTCAGTGTCTGGGAAATAGCTACACAACAAAAGGACTAATGAATGGTGGGGAATTGTTTCACAGTGAATGGACTCCTGCATTCTTAATGTTCCAGGGAATCAAGACCAAGGCCGTCAAGGAAGATATTTTCACTATAGTAAGCAGTCATTAAACCCTCTCCCTCATTTTAGCACATAAATCATTGTAGAACATAATTTTTAAAACTTATTTTTTATTTTGAATTTATTAAGTTTACAAAAGGGCTAAAAGATTAGTGCTATGAACAACTGCACAACTTTTAACCAGAGTCACAAGTGGTGGAAGTTCTGCCCCTTGTGTTTTACTTCTGTGTTTCTTACTCTGTCCCTGCCATTCTCTCACATGCAGATAAACGTCTATTGCAAATAAAATGTATATATCATAGTACTTAACTCCTACTTTTGCCTACCTCTTAGAAATAAGAATATTCTGATGCATGAACATAATATTATTATACCACACAATATTATCATTAATTAAATAAGACCATATAATAGTATATCTTAAAATCCCCTTATTTATTAGATTTGTCAATCAGTGTTCAGATACTTTCATTTGATCATTATAGCACTGTAGTTCAGCTTTCATTGGAATGGAGCGAAGATTTATTGGGAATGTTGACCTTTCTTCAATTTCACTCAAGCTAAACATTCTGGCAGCGATATTAGTCTGTGATATCAGCCTTTGTACTGCATCAAATCAGGAGCTACAACATATCATGCTGACCTGTAACACTTTGACAAATAGAGCTGTTTGGTAAGTGATAAGTTGATGAATTTCAGAGTTTTCTATTGAAGAATCTTTCTTGAGGGCCCAGTGCCTGGCACTGGTTTACAATCCCAGCATACAGTAGTAAAAGGCGTGAATATAAGGCCATTCCACACTACATACACACTGAGTCTTAAAACTAACAACCAATCAACCAAACAACAGCTCAAAACAGCTATAATTTTCTAGGGTGTCAAGAATGGGAAAAATATTTTGAAGTCTTAGAATGTACTTTTAAGTTACCCCTTATTACATAGTCTCTGTGCTCTTTTATTAAATAAGGTTTATTCCTGGTTTTGGTTAAGTAAGGTTTACTTCTGGTTAATTAGTCTCTCTTGTCATGTATTAAATAAAATTCATCTCTCTTTTAATTATTCCTCATGGTCATATTTTATATATATATATATATATATATATATATATATATATATATATATATAAAACTTTTGGAATAAAATGGAAATAAATTATACCTTTTCAAAGCTCTCCTCATAAAGTCATTATTGAAGTAATTTTGTTTGCATTTGAAGATCCATTTGTGAACTAGTCTAATAAACATGTTTCCCCATATATTTAACAGATCCTATGATATACAGTTTAAATAACAATAGTTTACTCTCCAGCTTCATAAATATCTATGTCAATATGAAGTTAATGACTTGTGATATTCATGATAGCTAACATGGAAACAAAGAAAAAAATGACAACACAGATACTTTTGACCCAGAAAAGACGAGAGAGCGAGGTCTGGGAGTGTTGGAGCACACGGGTTCTTAGGGGTTTGAGCATCCTTTCTCTCTGAGTGAGGATGGCTGCCCGGGCCCCAGCCCATTTCCCTGGCCCTTGTAGACGGTATTGGTAGGAGGTGCAGGGACCACAGAAAATCTCCTTGGCCAGCTTTGTGTCCCAGAGGAAGAGGGAGAGCAGGCTGGGTTTGACACCTAACTCCGAAGCAATTTCATCCATGTAGTCGATGAACTGTACTCGACGAGAATCTCTGAAGTTGTTTGTAAAGCTGGAGTGAGAGCAGAAAGACAGGAAACATCAGATTTCAGTCACTAGTGTTCCCCCAAGTTTCCAGTAGAGTTTGCTTCTGCTTGCTTGTTGATTTATTGATTTTACACGATTATTAAATCTTAATGTCATACCTTTGCTTCAACTCCCTTAGCATACTATGACCTCTTAATACATGATACAAAACCCTGAAGACTTTAAAGCTCTCAAGTACCCAGCAGAGTGACTGACATATATAAAGAGGAAACACTGAATGACCGGATGAAGTTTTTATCTGGATTTCCCTTCTAGATACAGAATCCAGTTCCATAGTATGAATTAAATTAGCAAGGAATATATAAGTCACAGTGTATGAAACTCCATTGATCACTTCAAGTTTCCAAGCTATATAAACCATCTTCTCCATATGTTAATTCTGTACACAAATTCTTCCTTTGAATATTCCTAGATAATAATAAGTCACTATTTTTAGAGGACCAAATATTTGAAAAATTAAAAGCATCTCTGCAAGCAGGCACAGTGGCACATACTTTAAGTTCCAATACTTAGGAACTTCAAGGAAGTTCAAGGTCAGCCTGGGCTATATAGTGAGTTCAAGGCTAGCTTAGGCTATAATATCAGTCCCTATCTCCAAACCATACCATACCATACCATACCATACCATACCATACCATACCATACCATACCAAACCAGAAACCACTCTGTTGAATCATTCTTGGGTAAAAGAGACACAAAATAGAAAGTGTCACAATTTAAAAAATACTGAAACTTTTCAAAATGTTGGGAGGAGATAAATTTGTGTCATATAAGATACGCATAATAAAAAGTGAAAGAAAGTAGGCAAATAAGTTAGAAAGAAATGTTAAAATAAGGCTAAGGAGAGCAGTACTAAGGCATTTATTACCAAACTCACAGCTGCAAGGGGAGAACAGTCATTATTGGTCTTGCCCAACATTGAATCTTAATGACTGTCAATATCTACCTGCCAGGCAAACTATGTCCCCTGGTACAGTAGCAACAAGACTGTTGTGGGGGTAACCAATCATCCTATGATTGGTTGGGATCTGATGGGATCTGAGGCTTGCTTCACAGGAAGAAATTCATGACTCATACTATAAACCCAGTAAAAACCCCATGACTGCAAAGTTTTTGGGCAGTAGGAGAGAATTTACTATTGTGTAGCTAAGTTTGTGTGACTCCAAACCGCCTTCTAAATATTTATGTTTATATTCATTAAAAAATGCTACTACTCTCGGCCTTAATTGAACAGTTTCTCTTTGTAACGAGTGATGATGAATTCAGAGCCTCATGGTGCTGAGGATAAATGATAGCTAAGTGTTCAGCCCTACACAGGGCATTTGTACTACCCACGCTAAGGTTCAGAGAATATCAAGGAAGAGAGGGAGGAAAGAATGCAAAGCCAGAAGACGAAGAGAAGGGCTGCAAAGTGCTGTCTTCTGGGTGTCACAAACCCTTCTTTGCTCTGCCATTTAAGTTTCTTTGCAATTATACAGGGTTACATAAGTGCCTTTTCACGCAAGTATGTATGTACTTTGAGCGTGTGACTCCCTGACCTCACTACCCTTCACTTTACTTCCCCACACTGCCATTAGTCCCCACAGTCACCCAGATTCATTTGTTTCTATTTTCATGTCACCAGTACAGATTATTTTATGTATCTATAGTGTCTAGGGCCCACAAATGAGAGAAAAGTGCAATACAACATCTTTTTAATTTATATCCATGTTCTTGCAAATGATAAAACTTATTTTTGCTTAGGACTAAAACTCCATTGTGAATATAATGCGCAGTTTTTGCTATCCCCTGGATATCTGCATTGTTTCTCTAACCTAGCTACTGTGAATAGGGATGCAATAAATACTGATGTGCAGTTTGACTTTGTGATGTGTTGACCCGTAGTCTTTGGGTAAACACTGAGAAGTGGTATATCTGGTAGGTCTATGTTTAGTTTTTTTTTTTTTTGAACCTCTGTTCTTTTTTCCACAGTGGGAAATAAGAATTGCATTCTACTTATCATGTAGACTTGATGTTGTGTGGTTATTTAACCTGTCATGTCAGATTCATGTTCCACAATCAGACCCGTGTTTAAAAAAACTCAGCATGATATCACTGAACTAAGATGATCTCATTAGGGCTCATGCAGGTGCTGACTATAAAAACAAAATCAAATATCCCCCTCTGAACAGGTTTTGTTTATTTTAACAAAAAATTAGATTTCTTACTCTTCGGTCATTTTTTGTCTTTTTCTGTTGATGTCAGCCATCATGTCTTTCTTTGAGGGCAACTTTTTCAGTCCTGAGAAAACAAGATACAGACATTGGAGGGTTGACATGAGGACCAAAGTATACAAATAAACAAAAAGAATGCTTTTGAAATAGAATAGAATCATCAGGCCTCTATAAAGTTTCTAATCAAAGCCTTATGTTTAATGAATTTCAAAGGAAGAGAATTTTCTTTCCATCACCATGCCCAGGATGTCAGTTAGGGAATTCAGCTTTCCCTTTAAGATAAATAGATGTTTAATTTCTTCTTAGTTTAAATGTACACTTAACATCCCTGAGTACTATGAATGCTCTAAACATGTCTTACAGTCTTCCAAAGGTCCCCAAACTATCCTGGGACCTGACTCAAAGTTTCTCTTATCTGATCATAGCTTAGCACTGAGCTTACATCCCAAACACAATTTTTCTGTCTTTTGAGTTAAGAACACCTCTTAGTTTTCATTGTGTATTCTGAAAGTATACACTGAGGGAAAATGCCCCCAAACTGCAATAACTACATTTTGAAAGGAGAGCAAGTAATTGCATACAGAAATTCTGTATGTGTGAATGTGTCAGGGACAAGGAAGCTACAACAAACAGAACGTTAAACAACACTAGGGAGGCAGGACAAAGAGGAGTAGGCATGCTGCTTAGAAATGATCTGCCTTGTTGCTTCGCCAGGTGTCACATATCTGTTAGTATCTGGAAAAATATGGCCTATGCACAAGTACCCTCAAATATTTCAAAATACATTTCAAATATGAGTGTGCAAAGCATGAAAGGAACAGAATTGGAGAATTGAAAGGTCATGTAGGACTTTAAATTACTACTGTACACATATGCACATCTTGTGAAACATCACTTATTCTTCTACAAATATACCAAATGGAAATCTGCATATACTCAATGAAGTACATGTGCAGGTTTGTCCAGGCATCATTTGTTTTATAATAATTCTATAAAAACACTGCAAGGCAACTCTCCCGAAACTGACTTTGATTTCATTCTACTAGCAAATTTGTTTTGCCCAGAAGCATCAATTTGGGTAAAGACTTGGGAAACAAATCAAGAATATGATTGGAGTTGGTCAGCAGAGTAAAATGACTTCACTACATTTCTGAGATGTGTCCTAAGTGGTTTGTCTCTTGTTTGTTTTCCAACCTAATTTATGTTTCCATAAAACCTCTCCCTAAGTTAGTTTTCTGCTGAAAAGTAGCAGATGATTTAAAATAAAACCTCATTACAATTTTCTTGGTTTTATAATTTTTATTATTTGGGTGTTGTCATTTTTAGTAGAATTCTCTTAAAAATGAAATATCATCCTTCAGAAGAACCCAAAGTGGTTTATTTAATTAAATTAATTTACTTATTTTAATTCTTTTGTTTTTTGTTTGTTTTTTTTTCCCAGGAGCTGAGGACCGAACCCAGGACCTTGTGCTTGCTAGGCAAGCACTCTACCACTGAGCTTTATCCCCAAGCCTTCTTTTGGTTTTTCAAGACAGGGTTTTTGTACATAGCTCTATCTGTTCTGGAACTCACTCTGTAGACCAGGCTGGCCTCGAACTCGCAGAGACCTACCTGCACCACCGCCTGGCTGTAGTAGTTTATTTTTAATGGTGAAATTTCAGACAATTTGATATAATGAGAGCAATCAACAGAAGACCTCTTGGTGACTTTTAAATCACAGAGCATTTGGAACATTCTGAATTCGTGGGAAGATCAGCACATACCTGTGAACACACGCACAACCCATCGGCTTTGGAGCTCTGAGGTAGGAATGATGGCTCCAGCAGGCTGGAGGATGCCAATGAAAGCTAGGGTTGGCTTCTCCAACTCGGGAGGGAAAACAAACTTAAACATGGAGTACTGGCTATCCAGGATGGTCGGGTCATCATTCAGGAAAGGGAAGGACAACGTGTAGCCTGTGGCAAAGATGGCAACGTCTATGCTCTCCTCAGTTCCGTCCTCAAAGATGGCCGATGTTGAAGTGAACTCTTTCACGTTTGGTTTTATCTGCACTTTTCCAGTAATGATACGGTTTGGCAGGTCGTCACTGAGAACTATTCGGTGGTCAAGAATTCTGTATCAAGAGATGAGTATACAACTTCTTAATGAAAAGGTAGTATAGGCAAAAGCTTTGGAAATGGTTGCGTAGCTCCAATAATTGTTATTCTGCTTTTTCACATCCTTAGAAGGCAATGTAGCTCATTAGTAAAGTCCTGGTTTTCTGATTCAGAACTGAACCCTGATGCTTGCTCAGTCTCTTACCCATTGGGAGACCTTTGGATAAACCATGAGACACTTTAATTTCGCTTTCTTAATTAGTAGAACACCAATAAGGATACAACACCATGTAAGATTTGTTAATACATACTAAATTTCTTTAGATAATAATATTTTTACAAGGAATAAAGTGTATTAATTGTTAATTGAGACAAAGATTCACTATATAGCCCTAGCTGGCCTGGAACTCATTTTGTAGCTCAGGTAGCTCTTGTACTCACAGAGATCTACCTGTCTCAGCCTCCCAAGTGATTGAATTAAATGTGTATGCTACAAAGTATTTTAATTTTTGATGTATTTATTTGTTCTTGATACTAGGTAAACTCAGGTGACATTAACTAGTCATTAATATTTTCTTGCATTTATTGACTTATTACATTTAATGACTTATTTACTGACTTACTTGTGTGTGTGTGTGTGTGTGTGTGTGTGTGTGTGTGTGTGTGTGAGCATGTAGAGGTCAGAGGACAACTTGTGGAAGCTGATTCTCTCCTTCTACCATGTGGGTTCCAGGTTCAGGTTGTCAGACTTGGTGACAAGTGCCTCTATTTGCTGAACTACCCTGCTAGCCCTAGTTGCTAAGATTTTTAAAGACCTAAGGAACGAATCTTCAATGAGAATGTTTGTGATCAGTGACACTGAGACCTTTGGTAAATTTCAGTTTAAGGTTTGAGCCATGAATTAGTAGCAGAGAGTCACATTCCCAGGGTACATTAGTACAAAAGTAATATTATTAAACCTATTTCACAGGTTGTGGATAATTTCTCCATAAAAAGGAACTTGTAGCCATACATATGATTCAAGTTAAGCAAAAAACTATGTATGCATTCTTCTAGATATCTGTTAATATTGATTTTATGTTTTCACTAATTCAAACCTTTATTATATTTTTCCTGGAATTTAAAAAAATTTACATTTATTTACTTATCTGTATGTGTGCACATCAAGCGCACCACAGTGTGTGTGCTGAGGTCAGAGAGTAACTTGTGGGAGTCAGTTCTCTCTTTCCATCATGTAGAGCCTGCGGATCAAATTCAGGTCGTCAGGGGTGGGAGCAGGTGCCTTTACCCACTGAGCCATCTCTCCAGCTATGGGATTTGAAATTTTAATGCAGGGAGCTACTTAAGATGAAAACAAAACAGGACAGATGGTGACACCGAGTTTTAGATGTCTTATGGAGAAAAGAAGAAGAAAATAGAAGAAAAGTAGCCATAAACTTGGAAGGACCAGAGAAGGAAGACATGGGATCAGAGAACTAGGTCAGGCCTGAAAACTGGCTGGTGTTGAGTGAGGCAAGAGAAAAAAGCTAAGAATTCTCAGGTTCAGAAGGAGTTTGGGAAAGATGTCTATAAACATTGCAATTTTCAGTGATGAGGGCTAGGGTGGCTGAGGCTGGGAGTCATGCAAATGGGATAGGACAGAAAGGCAGTTCAGGTGAAGAGGTCAAAGGCCATGAGGTTGTTGTATGTGGATAATGAATTGTCCTGGATGGTGATGGGTCTGAAGGTAAGCACGGAGTCAGAGTTTTTAATTTAGAGAGTGAATGTGAAGTAGTCAACAGAAGATGGCAAGAAACCAGGAGGATGTGGCAAGTTGACCTTGTACGAATTTCAAATAAGACAAGTTTTGAAGTCTCTACTTCCCCACTCCGCACCATTTTTCATCTACCGTAGTAGGATAACAAAGAACCCTCAGTAGGAAGGAAATAATTTGGATATTCCCCATAAGGTCAAATGCCATGAGGAATTAATGGTATCATTTATCCCATTCATGTATTTACAGGTTTAGTTGATTAGTCTAACAGCTTAGATATTGTCTGCTTGAAATTCCGAACTTTACCTGTGTTGAGGCAGCAGTCCGTAATTGGCATGGTTAAACCTCAAGTTTAACTTGTTCTCTATCTGTCTGTTGATCAGGTACGTGGGGCAGACCTTTCGGACAGCTCTGTTATAACGCGTGAAGAGTGTAGCGTCCATAGGATTCCCGTGATCCCAAACCCGGTTCCAAATCCACGCCCCTCGTCTTGTGCTGAGGAAAACCTTCAAGAGAGGAGTGGTCACCTAGTAAGTATTTAGCTGCTAATCACTCTGGTCTTATAGATCCTTGGAGTATTTTTTTTTAATTGTCAAGGGAATGGAATTAACTTCTCATATTGCCTTGTCCAACTAGCCAGATTCCTTTCCCTGCCCCTTCTTTATAAAGAGATTCAGTGACTGAGAGTCATTTTGTCATGGGCCTACTCTCCTTGTGGTGTTTGCTCCAGCTGTGTTAGATGTGTGGAGTATCTGAGGTCCCCAAATATGGGAAAAACCCCACAACAACACAGTAGGTTATGTTGAGTGTTATCAGTTCACATTCAGATTCCATGTAAGCTCTTTCAGATGAAATTTTTAAAGTGATAGAGAAACATGTGAATAGAACATTTGAGATGAAAACAAGTCAGATATAGAAACCCACACTGGGATTTTCTCACTTTTACAACTAAAAAATTACAAACAAAATGCTTGCAGGGCAAAAGAAGGAAATACACATTTTGATAAGTGTTTTGTTCTATTTTGTGTCATTTAACAAGACTTTGAAAAGAAAACTTTTTATCGGTGTTAACAACCACTAGAGTGATGCCATTGTCATGGAGGTCTGTGACTCATGTATCTCAGAATCGTGACATGATTAACATATTTTACAAAAAATATTCAAGTTTGGAAATCTTGTGTTTCTTATAAAGTATGAATCAAAATAAAAAACCTAATTTTGAATTGTAGGAATGACCTTCTATGCTCAGCAATATTCACTACAAAGGAATGATTGTTTCTTTTCCCCTACTTCTTATTTGGTCATAGTCAGTGGAGACCATGGAATTTTTCCTTTTTCACACCACCTTCACATACATATCAGCAATCTATTTTAAACACTCAGATTTGTGTTGATTGCTCTTTAAACTTCATTTCTAATATGAAAACAGGGTCTTCTGTAAAATTCACTTCGTTTTGAAATTTCCCATTTAGCTACCTATGGTTAATTCTAAGTTATCTGACTCTAGTTAGATTATTACTTCCACAGCTCCAGTTTGTTATGGACTTGGAGTATTGTCGTTTTGGAAGTCTTTATTTTTTTATTCATATATACTCGGCAGAAAAACATGCCCTTGTGGTCCAAATGAGAACATCCCTGCTAAAGCCAGAGAAAGTCTAGTCTCATGTTCTCTGCAAGTATCAAGGTTACCCCCAAGAGAGAATCAGGGTAGGACACCAAACCTGTTCAGCGACACGACTGATCTCGCTTGCCACATCTGCTCCAGAATTCCCAATGCCAACCACGACCACTCTCTTCCCCTCAAAGTTGCCTGGGTGCTTGTACTCCCAGCTGTGGAGATGGCTGCCTTGGAACTTGGTGATTCCTGTGAAGGAAGAGTCACATCCCCCAAGTCACAAGCAGAAGTGGAAAACATTGGTTGGTAAATGTCATTCATCACATGAAGTTCACGTTACTTAATTCTCTCCTTTATACTTGGACTTTACATGCCACGAATACAGACTATTCTCATCTAAGGAACAGAGCATTAGTGACTGTATGGCTGAAAACAAAATTGGAGCAGATTTTTCAAAGTAGCCAATAAGAAGATACTCGTTTAAGACTGACTCAGTGTGTTAACTCTTTGTCACTTTATAATGTTATTATATTTTTCTAATTTTCTGTTCAGACATATGAGACTATTTCTTCACTTTTCATAACTCTTTGTTTATAAAATTTGTAAAGGTCCTTAGCAATGTGCATCAGTGTTATCCAAAAGCAATTGATTGCCAATCACATATGCAGTTTTAAACTTCCCAGAAGCCCAGAAGTGCTGAGAATGATAGTAATTTTAACTCCATATTTATCATATCCTGTAGGCAGAAGGTTATGTGGCTGGGTTAGTGTTCTAATCCTTCCCCTGGAAGTCTTGCCTGGCCACAGCAGATGTCCAGTTCATGCTACATATCCCTTATTGCTAGGAGTCTTAGCTGGGGTCATCCTTGTAGATCCTGGGAGTTTCCTTTGCACTAGGTTTCTACCTTGCCCCAAAATGCCCCCCTTTGCCAGTCATCTCTTTCAATACTCTTAATGCCTAGCCAACCAATGACTGGTCCAGCCTGAGACCCAGAGTGAGCCCACCTCTGACACTGCCTGGAGTGCCAGCGCCCAGAAGCTGGACAACTCAGAGACCTAGGATAGCACCAAATATGACTGGCAAAAAAAGTCAATGTAATGATGCCTAACAGTATTCTGCTATACTCATAGATTGCTGCCTGGCCCAATTGTCATCAGAAAGACTTCAGCCAGCAACTGATGAAAACAGATGCAGAGACCCACAGCCAAACATTAGGCGGACTTCAGGTCCTGTGCAACAGGGAGAGAAAGGATTGTAGAAGCCAGAGGGGTCAAGACATCACACAGAATCAACTAACCCCGGGCTTGTAGAGGCTCACAGAGACTGAACCGACAACCAGGGAGCCTGCATGGGACTGACCTGGGCCCTCCGCATATATGTTACAGTTGTGTAGCTTGGTCCTCTTGTGGAACTCCTAACAGTGGGAACAGGGGCTGTCTCTGACTATTTTGCTGGCATTTGGGGCCCTTTCCCTCCTACTAGATTTCCTTGTCCAGTCTTAATATGAGGGGAGGTGCTTAGTCTTACTGCAACTTGATATGCCACACTTTGTTGATATCCATGGGAGGCCTGCCTTTTCTGAATAGAAATGGAGGAGTGGAGCCGGGCGGTGGTGGCGCACGCCTTTAATCCCAGCACTCGGGAGGCAGAGCCAGGCGGATCTCTGTGAGTTCGAGGCCAGCCTGGACTACCAAGTGAGTCCCAGGAAAGGCGCAAAGCTACACAGAGAAACCCTGTCTCGAAAAACCAAAAAAAAAAAAAAAAAAAAAAAAAGAAAGAAATGGAGGAGTGGATGGTGGCAGGGGGGCAGAGGTTGGGGAGGAGGGCAAAGGTAAAGAAGAGGTAGGAGAAGAGACTGGGAGAAAAGGAAGAAAGGGGAAACTGTGGTTGGGATGTAAAAATAAATCAATACATTAATTAATTTAAAAGAGATTAGAATCCTAAGAGTCTTCTCGCACACACACCAGAGAAATACCTGGGAAATCCTGTAAAGGAAAATGCCTCTGGTTGTAGTGTCCACTGCAGACCATGATCCCATCAAAGATATAAGTTTTCTGCACCTCATCAGCTTCCACCACAACATCCCACTGGCCAGAGGATGAAAAATCAGGGCGCTTCCTTATACTGCACACCTTTGTCTAGGAAACAAGGAACAAAGCCTGAGTTCTAGGACATTTTTGTCCATTTTTAGTTTTTCTGTAGAATTTTGTGTTTAAGTTGGGAAAGTAGTTCTATGCATGGCTCCTGGGTGGTTAGGAGTTGTGTGCACATAAAGTTCCTAAAATGACTATTTCCCAAATATTATGGTTTCTTAGAGCACAAAGTACATTGTTTCTTATTTCCTATGACCTGTATTTTTATTTTACAAAAATTAGCCAAAAATTGGAATTCAGTTTCCAGCTGGGACTGTGTTCATCTGGTAGGGTATATAAGACAAATATGTCTTCACTATTCATGAGAGTGACAGAGACATGGATGGGAAATGCAGACTGAAAATGTGCCCCAGCTGGCTCTGACAGTACACACTTTGCCTAGACCAATGAGCAGGTGGTGGGCGGGGTTTCACTTCTTACCTGGAACTGGATGTGTTTCATCAGCCCGAAGTGCCTGGCATACATCCTGAGATACTCCATCATTTTGGTGTTGTGCATGTAGTTGGGGTAATGGTCAGGGACGGGGTAGTCACTGAAGCCTGTCATCTCCTTGGACGTATTGCAGGTCAAAGATTTGTATATCCCAGGCATTCCACTTTCTGGTGTCTCCTGTAGGAAACAAACCAACCCTTGGCTTCCAGATGTGTTAGGGGCTACCAGAACTGTGGTGTTTGGTATACTTTTCTTTGAAAAGTCATGATTTGGTTTTGTGATAGTAACTCATCAGGATGAGGGTGTTAGGCCCATTTCCTGATGAGGGTTCTCTTGCTATAATTCTATTTATAGTGACTGACTCTGTGGTAGGAATAATTATTTTGCAACAGCAAACCAAGAGCAGGCTCCAAGAATGCCCACAAACTGAGACAAGATTAGAAAAATAGCTCAAAGAGGGTTTGGAAGGGAGATTCCTAATGGACAAAATCTACCTCACAATGGAAGGGATTTTGTTTAAGAGAAGTTAGTAGAGAATGCAATGCTTATCTGCTTTGGGACAAAAAAAAAAAGTCATGCAAACATGGGGTATATTAAAGTATAAAGAAATAATAATGGGGACAATAAGATAAATGTGGTGAGTTCGTAAGAACTGCTTTTAATGATCATGTGTTATGCTTCACTAAGACACAGCAGCGTTAAGATTCCTCTTCCACCCTTCTGACTTCTGGAGACACTATGAGATAGACCCACTTCTTTAAGTTATCATGCGTGACAGGGTTTGTAAGGAAGCACACCTTTCTTGGTGGAGACATGTTTTTCCAATAACTAATCAACAACACAAAACAACGCGTAGGGAGATTGTATGATGTGGAAGAAAATGCCACAACTAATAGCGAGTTGGCTAGAGGGACAATAACTTTTACATCTCTTTGAGTTTCAGTACTCCCACGCCAAACTTGCGCATCGATATCTTAAGTGTTATATGTGGGGCTGGTTGTCAGGGACCTGAAACTGAATAGGACTGTGCCTATCCCACAAGGAATTTTAACTTCCTTTAAATATTTATCACTAATTTGGAAAGTACACTTAAATAATTTATGGTATCGGTTTTATTTCTTAGTTGAATAGAAGCAACTCTCATACACATAGATGATGTCATACTCTGAAAATTTAGAAAATTACCTTATATCTCCACAGTCCTCCAATGTCACTGCTTTTTTCAAAACACGTAGGTTCTAGTCCCTCCTCCAAACAGCTCTTGATGGCGCCCAGTCCGCTGACTCCAGCACCAATCACTGCAATTTTCTTTACCGTCATGTCTCTTGAATTAAGAAGAGTTATTTCAAGTGTGCTTTTGAGCAACAAAGCCAAGGCTCATCACTCTGTCAGTGCCCTGCCCCCCTTCATTTTAGCGTTGACATATTTTGGGGCCACAGCTTTAACTGCTTCTATTGTACCTTATGCTATCTTAGCATACACATTCTATTTTAATTATATATTATATAACTCTTTCCCTCCATTTCAGAACACTGTGCACCCACATATTCAACAACAACAGATGGAAAAATCTTCTTAAAATGTACATTTCTATTGAACGTACAGAGATTTTTTTCTTGTCATTACTCCCTAAACAACATAGTCTAAAATCTATTCAGAGAAGTTGGTGAATATTACCAGGAATGAAGACAAGATTTAAAGTATATGGGAGTTTGTGAATTGACTATATGCGTATGTGATCCTATATATGTAAGAAGTGAGCACCTGCAGATTCTGACATCTGTAGAACCAATCACCTGCATATGCAAGGGATGATTGTGTAGTCATTTTGAACAGAACATTTTGTCAAAACAAGATTTGTAATGAATTTCAAGATGATTAATAACCTTATTAAAGAAACACCCCAGATTTTACTATATTGTTAAAGCTTGATTCTAAAAGTCATGCTGTGAAATAATCTGTTTACTCATAGCTAACAAGGTGTACAAATTTTTGTTGGAATGTTGTCCCGAGTCTTAGTGCTGTATTGTCTTTACCTTGTTTTAGTTCTATTATCTACTTGATTTCTTCCCAGTTAGGTCAGATGTACTATATTTAACACCTGCACAGAAATGGAAGAACAATGGAAAGATTGAATAATAATGGGTTCACTCAGTTTGAGGTCTCTTGGGTGATGCTTGTGGGAAAAGACTGTGGTCACCCAGGGACATAGGGTAAAACCAATACCATGGGTCTAAAAAACACGTCACACCTTCCAGCAGATTGGACAGGAAACAGTTAGATGCTGAGGATAGCAAGAGACTAAGTCTTTTTATATTAGCTAAAAATATTTTGGCGGGCTGCCCTTTGTGGTTACAAGGTACCAGACATTGAGTCTTAAGAAACAAATCTAAAAGAGTTACTTTCGTTCTTCAAGAGGGCTGATGTAAGTGTTTACACCATGTAGAAAAACAAGCATTCAGTTTTCTAGGTTTAATAATAAGCACACCTTCCCCATGTTCCTTTGATCCTACACTCACTGTTTTAGGCTCAAATGTAGACTTTAAGCCTTGCTCTGGGCAATCCAATGTTCTCAAGTTTCCTGTAGCCAATGTACCACTAAGTTCCTAACACCAACTATCCATAAAATATTTCCTGGGATCAGTGCCTCTCAGAATACAATCAACAGGACACATTAAGGATTCCTTAGTGGGTTCAGATAAGGTAATTTCTTTTACAGCAGTTGGGGTAGTCACAGATTTATACTGAGTAGGAGTGAAAAAAAAAAACAGGGACTTTTATCTATTCCCATAGTATTCCCCATTAGTTTCATCATCTCAGACATTCCCTGGGGGAATTGTTCTCCATTTCCTTATAACATACTCTCATTATTCTCTTGTGCCCAAATCACTATGAAAAACCAAGTAGCAACAGCAACAAGACCAAGAAAGGAAAGCCCCAGGACCAGACATCATTCCTGGGAATCACAGGTGATGGAACGGCATCTTCTTGCAGGATATTTGTTATGGAGCAAGGAGCTCAACAGGACTCTGCCATACAGTAAGCCATCGCTCTACACACCTGCAATAATCCTGGCAGATGCATGGCTCCTGGGATTCCTGAGTGTGTGAAAGAGTGAGTCTCTGACTCTTATACTTGCACTTGGGCTCTTTTCCTGCTGTTGTCTTGTCCAACTTTGATGTGATAGTTCTATCTTATTATATTTTACTTGTTATGTTTTATTGTTATCTCTTTGAAGTTTGCTGTGTTCTAATGAGATAGAGAGGGAGTGGATCTGGTGGAGGAGAGTTGGGGAGGAACTGGGAGGAGTAGAGGGAGGGGAAACAGTAATCAGGGTATATTATGTGAGAAAAGAATCTATTTTCAATGAAAAGAAAAATAGAACAGTAGTTTTAATACGGGGTACACATTGTCCCAGCATCTCTATCTGGTTTCCAAGGCTCTTGGTGAATCAGGCTTCACCTGACTCTTTGGTTCCTGACACCCACCCCTCCCTCAGGCTTGTCAATATTGTGACCATCTTATTTTGGTATCTTTCTGCTGGTTTCTCCTTTTGTGCAGAGATTGTTATCTTTTCCACATACAGCCAACCGTAATTTGCACTGATACTTTCTGTTCTCATAGTTGACAAAACACAGCTTAGAACTTCACTCTGGATTCTAATTTTCCTTTGCTTAACATTTTTTTTTTTTTTTTTTTTTTAGGATGTGTCATATCTCGTCTTCATTTAGGTGAGTATCCCATTCTCTGATAATAAGCATATAGTGCCAGAGGGCAGTGTAGGGACTCAATGACAGATAAGTAGGCTCAGTTTCCTGAAGGCTGAGCTCTGCTTGACTTAGTCCTATCTTGATGGAGGGATTCCCAGTGTACTTGAATTTTAAGGACTACTTGTGGGTATTAATTATTGTTCTTTTTTTCTTACTCTACATTATGATCCTTAAAAAATAATGATGTGTATGGGTGTTTTGCCTACATGTGTCTGTACACTACTTGCATGCCTGGTACCAGCTCAAATCAGAAGGTGTTGGGTCCCCTGAAACTGGAGTTACAGATGGCTGTGAGCCACCATGTAGGTGCTAGAAATGTAATGGGGTCCTTTGCAAGAGCAGGCAGTGCTCTTAACCTCTGAGCATTCTCTTAAGACCTCATGCATTCTTATTCTATTTTGCCATGGATGAGGAATGATCCCTAATTTAGGTGAGTAAAAGGCTCTGTTGTCTAATTTAGGAACTGAAGCAAGCCCATGACCCTTCTGTTTCTCACTGAGCCTTTTTCTTTTGTCCACAAAGGGAATGAAGCATATAGTGGTCATCTGCACTAGTGATCAGCTATTTGAAGAATTCCTTCTCCTAGCTGTATAGCTTTCAACGTGCTGTGGAAGAAGAAACAGTAATTCTGTTCAAGTTGAAATGTTAGTCGTATTCTGTAGCTCAGTGAATAGAGAGGCGTGTACTTTGGGAAATAAAGCAATTGTGGTATCTTAATGCCCAGCTTTCTTTCTACTTCTCACATGGTTAGAACTAGTACATTATATGTGTATATATATATATATATGTATGTATATATACACACATATGTATACATAATATAGATATACATATAGATATGTATATGTATTACTTGTTTAATCAATTTTCGAGTCTTAATCATTATAGAATTTTCCATATATAACTTTCAGCTGGATATTTTAGATTTTCCCCACTATCATAAATAAACTATCATAAATATTTTTTGCATCTTTTCTTAATACAAAGTTACCTCTCCTTTATTTCCTTTCTGTCTCTATCTGTTGTGTCTATTACTCTCAGGCTACAAGAACACAGGCATCTCTCTTGGAATGGTGCCTGGGGCATTGCATTTGTTTACTGGGGAATGAGTATGCTGGGCTCCCTACCTGACTTTAGATGCTCTTATCGTTCCATCAACTATAGTTTCTGATTTTTTTCCTATTTCCTTAATTTCATGTTCATATGAAATTTTGATAAAACAGATTTATATTAAATAGGCATAAAGTAAACAGAAAGCTTATATATTATGAGGAACATTTGGATGGAACAAGGAAAGCCATGTGCATCTCTGCAGCAGTAGGTATGGTGCATAGTAAAACCCAAGTGCCAAGGTGAGAATCGCTACATTACCAGAATATGTAATTGTCATTTACTTAATCTGTGTTTCAATCTAGAAATAAAACTATTTTAAGTCAAGAAATCCTGGCAATTCTGAGCTATAGTTTTGCAGTTGGAGAAGAGTGGTTGAAATCAATGCAATATGAATTTGGGGAAGAGGAGATAGAAGAAGGCAGGAAAATCTATGGCAGTAATTTACCAAGCACGGCCCCCCAGTGTTCCCAAAGTAGAGTTGTTCAGCTTACAGTCTTTAAGGAGTAAGGTTGTCCTTTGATGGATTCAGCAGTGTTGATCTTTCTGTCCTGAGTCCCTCGGGTTGGGTTGCTTATGTGCCCAGGGACCGTTAGCAAAGCTGCAGTCTGCTCTCCTTGGCCAGTCCTTGTGGTCTCCTTCCCAGGTGACTTCTCACTCTAGAGACGCTAGGCTGCTGCTAGTCTTTTCCCATCCTCATCCCTCTTTTATGTTTATCTCCTCCCTTTTTTTTTTTTCATGAGAGGGCAGGATCTTTATACAAGCTCCCAGAAGGACCCACCCTTTTTGATTCTGAGAATAAAAAATCATGATCACTGCAGATAGAGGTAAATTGTTTCCACACAACTGCCAAAAATCACTTCCAAGAAAGATTTATCTCCAACTTCCCCTTTTGGAGCTTTCAAGCACAATTGAATTTTCCTTTGCAAATTTTGTTAGGCGCCCCTAGTCATAAAGCACTACAGAGTCATTTCCAACATGCTATGCTCCTTACTTTATGTGTCAGAGGTCTCCAGCCTTAATAGGACACTGATGTACCTATGCAGGCACAGAGGCAGAGGCAGAGACATGGGAAGAGACTCATGGTAGGAATTTGTCCACATGGCCATGCCAGCTGATGAGCTCCACAGTAAGCCTGAGACCATGTGATGCTGCCAGAGTCCTCAAAGCAGGCACATTGATGGTGGAACTTTCCATCCACAGCTGGAGGCCTGAAATGCAAGCAATTGCTGCTTTTAAAAACATATTTATTTTGGTAGTTTATACTAGTTGCACAAAACATAGGGTTTCAATGAGACATTTTCATGTACGTATGAAATGCCATTTGATCATAACCCTCCCTACATGTCTTTTTTATTCTTTTAAAATTTAATTTTTTTGAGAATTTCATATGTGAGTACTGTATGTAAATCATTTACACTCCTCCTTCTTCCTCTTCAACTCCTTCTGTGTCCCCCCCATTCCCTATCAAATCATGGTCTCTTCTTTAATTATCTTTAATACACACACAATTTTTTAATTTTTATTTTGATATGGAGTTAGGTCATATGGGGTGATAATGCTGTTCCCAAGAGTCATAAACTAGCAAAACTCCCAGTGCTGGGCATTGGAACTATCCTTTTGAACTGTTAGCCAAGGGAGTCTAAGAGACTCCTCGATCAGTATAGGTAGTTGTCATTGCCCTTGGTAAGGGATACCACAGAACTGAGAGGTACTACCCTATTGCTGAAGATACTACACTTTGGATACAGAAATTGGAGGAATCAAGCAGGAACTGACCTTGAAGCCTTCTCTCCAAGGGCTAGCTCTCCTGGTATCTGAAGGTGCTATGTGAGCTGCCATGGCAGAAAAGCAATCAGTAGTTCTGCCTGTGAACTGCAAAAGTGACCTGTTCAGCAAGACATCCCCAATGGTGCATCAGTGACACCTGCATCTTGAGGGTAACCCACAGAGGTCTAATTGGACTTAAGTGGTACTCAATAGGAGAAAATCCATTCCTGTAACACTGTAATCCTAGCTAACTCTTCACGGTTGGAGAGGTCATAGGCCCTAAAGGAGAACTTACTCCTGCCATTTTCCTAAACCAATACAACTCCTAACTAACTATATTCTACGGCGTTAACCTTATGTCCACAGATAAGTGTACCTCTCACTTCTCATCAAAGAAGCTTCTTTTTGCAACGGATGGGGCCTCCCACTTCAGATATCCACAGCTACACAAAATGTAGAGAAAAAGTGACCATGCAGTGTCCAGCCCCAGTTCATACATCTACAGGGCAACCTGTATACCCAAGACTCGGAACATTGCGGAAGAGGGGTGGGGAGGTTATAAGAGCCAGAGGACCAGGATGCCAGCTGCAGAATAGTTCCTTCTGGACATGACATGGAAGCTCTACCCACAAAGTTGCTATTTAATTGCTAGAGTCCAAAAGCACGAGAACTTGGAGTTCTGGTGTCCAAAGGCAGAAGAGTATTCCAAGTCAAGGAAAAAGGATCACCTCGTCTTTCCTTTGCACTTTTATTGTAATGCCCCTGATCAGTTGGATGGTGGTCTGCCTACCCTGAAGTTGGGTCACTCCATCTCTGTGGACTCTTGAGTCCCATACCAGTGTTTGGCAACACCATCATAGACACACCCGAGTTAGTTCAATCATTCTGATCAAATGCCAAAGTATCCATTTCCCATCCGTCAGAGGAAGAATTAGCTTACTTCATAGTGAATATTGAGAACAATGCTTCGCCAGCTTGGCATCCTTTAATCCAGTCAAACTGACACGTAAAACTAACCACCGTTCGTTAACTTGGCATCCATATGCCTTTCCTTAAGCCATTCTGAATCTTCAATCAGGCTATTCTCACTGTACCATGGTTCACTGAGATGTATAGACTTGGGTCTGGTTAATTTTTATAATAAAGTTTATAAAAAACAAATGAAATCAATGAAAATGAATTAATTTCACTGAACATGCTATAATTATTCTGCTGATGACAGAAAGAACATGGAACTGTTCCCAAAGAAGAGGCGCAATACTTGAGTGATGTGGTTCATTTTCTGATGTCCCCAGTCTCAAATGCTATGATGGACACATAACATAAAATCAACACGTAGGTTTTTGTATAAACATTATGTATATGACAGAATGATAAGCATAACTAAAATAAATCTGTTATATATACATGAACACACCCACACAAAACATATCCATAACAAAATTTAGAGGGAACACTCACAGCAATTATAGTACTGGTTTTTGGAACTGTCTTTCAATCATGGCCATAATTGGTCAGCACCAAGGAACTTCTTAGGCACCAAGTCAGCTTGTGGCCTTTCATGCCTGTATGAATCTTTATGAAATCAGATTCACAGGTTTAGCCACAGGTGCCAATCCTGGGTGCTAGGAAACCCTGTGTTCTTGCTATCTTCTGTGATTTGTGCAGCTTCCAATGGTAGGCCCTGAAACAAAAGGGTTAGTCCCAGGTGTGGCATGGTGTCGCCAAATCCATGCCAAGTGTTCAGTGTTATGGAGCTGTCAGGATCAGACCAATTTAGTATTTGTTTGCCAGGCCATGGATTCCTGTCAAGGCCAGTAAGTATGTAATCTGTGGGTTCACAGAGGCTTGCTGCCAGGGAAAGGCCTTTTCCTGGTAAGTTGGGCCAAAAGTTTCTCTCAGAGCCAGGCCTGGGACAAGAATCTGGAAAAAAAAATCCTACAGAATTCTTGAGTTCTGTTCAGACTCTGGCTTCTCCTTAGAATCTGACTGGATGGTACCCTGAAGTCTTGTTCTTCTTAGCCACACAGACTAACCTCAATCTCAAATCCATTATCTATATTTTCAGCACTTGAGTCCTCTGGAATTGGGCCTTGCAGGAATCAAAGGCCTGGTCTTGTCCTCAGCTTTTCTCAGGACCAGGACCTTGGTCTTATCGGGGCTGGGATTGTACAAGTGGGATATGGGGCTATCATCTACTCATTATGGTAACCCTGGTGATCTCTGGACCATGATGCATATCTACCTCTTCAGAGCTGAACATGGCTATGGAGCCACTGATCTCAGAACCCTGATCTGCTATGTTGAGAGGCCTTTTAGGTACAGAGACTAGCTGGCTGAGTAACAATGGTATAGGCTCTGGTCTAGTCCTGGTGGTGGAGATGTCCTGGGCACAATTAAGATATTTAGTTCTCTAAAAGGCATAGATGGTTTCTTTCTGTGGAAAGGCACTATTCAGTGTCAAGAGTGAAGAGTGGGCTGCCCATAGGGTAGCCTACTACTGCTCCAAGGTTTGTATCAGAATGTGTAAGTGTTTGGACTTGGCTTGTAACAGGATCTTCACCTGGCCTACTACGGTAGCCTGGCTCTTGATGGTAAAGGCTCAAGAGAAGCGCAGAGTGAAGGTTAACTCCTTGGAACTCCAAATGCTCCATGTGCAGCTATCCAGAATAACGTCATCCATAGACTTGTGGCTGCTCAAGTACTCCAAATAGAACACTATGTTGCCAAAAGTACTCCAAATAGAACACTATGTTGCCAATCACATGGGTCCCAGGTGTTGGTAAGGCACCGCCAATCTTGAATATGTAGCCTAACTTGTCCACTGGGATATTACAAATGGCACCGGACAGATTGTAGTTTGCGCACCCTCTCGGTGAAGCCAGCACCTGGGATCAGGGATTTGGAGTCTCCAGTACAACTCTGAGCTCCATTGTTTTTTGTCCAGATCCATCCTACAACCATTATTCTCTGGGTTCAGACATCCAGGTTGCCTGGGACAGTGCTCTGGACCATGCTGGGTTCATCAGGAGAGAAGGTCATTTTGTTTTCATTCCAGTGCCTGTCATGGTGAAGGTGTTCAAATGCTACTGGCTTGGAGTATCAATAAGAACAATCTGGCATGCTTTCTGGGGGACTGGGGGACCCCAAGACTCAGAATGACCCAATACTAGCCCCTTGACCACTCATAGATCCATCTGGAAAAATCTCACTACCAAGCCATTTTTAACTTCCTATAACAGACCTGGATCAGCAGCTGGCTAGAAGCAGAGGTCTTGGAGTCAGACTCATCAGGGCCAAGCTCAGCTACAGTAACAATAGTAGCCCTTTATCCCCTGGTTGAATGAACGGAGCCTTTTACTACTCAATGTGTTTTCCATTCGCCTTCCACTTGAAACCCAGCTGGCCATACTTTGTACCTGGTAGGATGACCTACATATTCAAGTAATTTGTAGTCTTATCTAGATCATGTTGTAATTTCCATTGACCTTAATCACAGGGCATCAGATTACTAAATGATGCTGCAAGAGAATTGCCTGTACTCTTTCTTATCTATGTGGCCAAGCAACATTCTCATATCTCCCTGTAGTCTGGTTCCACTATTTCATAGAGCGTAGCGCTGCTTTCTTAGGCTGCTGAGTCAGAGTCAACGGGAGGAACCCTAATTGGAATGCCAAATTGCAAAGAGAGAGCATTCCCTTCTAAAGAACAAAGACATCTAGGTCAGCAGAGAATAAAACCATAGGATCAGGAAATAAATATTTGCTAATGGGTCACTATGAGTGACTGGCTTGCTTCTCATTTCTACTCTCTGATTCTCGGACTTGTGAATCCCAGCTATGGAGGAAATGATTCATTGTGTTAGGTGCTGATTTAAATCATATGCAGTGGGGCTCCAGGGGAAGACGGAAGATTAGAAACTGACTAAGTAGCACCGAGGAGAAGTGGAGTCATGGAGAATGGGCAGCATAGAGATGTCATGAAAGGGATACTGTGGTGGCTGAGGAGCAGAGAGAAACAAGTACAGAGAAAGGGAAAACGCACCCGGCAGCTTCCCACGGAAGTGCAGGAAAATATCACCCACAAAGTAGTCAAAAGTTTCTGGTGAGAAGAAAGTAGTAGTCTGTCACAGGATAAGCCCACGGCTCTCAAATCCATAAATCCAGTGGAGATGTTTGGTGCAATACCGAGTCCTCTTGTGTGACAGCTCACCATAGGAGAGCAAATCAACTTGGTCATTCCCTGTATCTTGGAGGGCCATGGCCACACACCATCTTGACAGAGAGAGCATATTGTTTTTAAAATGAGCTACTAAAATGAGCTGCTATCAATGAACCAAGGATTAATCAAAAGTCAGAGAGCCTGGGACACTCTGCCATAGTGCCTTTGTGGGAGATGGCTATGCCAGGCGGTAGTGGAGGGGGAGAAGGCTGAGGGGAACATGGGAAGAAGTCTAGGTGGAGGAGACTGAGGAGGGTGTGAAGGGCATGGTGTAGCGGTCCTCCCATTGTAGTAGGGAGCAAACCCCATGACTGGAGGAAACCTCTGGCATGTGATAGCTGCAAGGCTCAGCAGGAGGGTTAGCCCCAGCAGCTGCCGCTCTGTGACATGTTTAGTTGTTGGTGAGAATGCTCGAAACTTGTGTCCGCCAGAGCATTCCATTTCCACAGCCTTCATCTTCCCACATGAGGTTTAGTGCTAGGTGGGAACTGGATGCAATGAGACCAGTTCGGTGGTACAAATCTCACCGTTGCTTGTTCTGCTCACTCTCCAGCACACTTGGAGAGTAGCCCTTGGCTTATATATTAGCTACTAAAAGAAGTGTGAACTTGAGAGTTTCTGGAGTGAGTAGGAAACTGCCCAGCCTACAGGATGCAAAAGTAAATGAAGCCAATGCTGGCTTCTGGTACCCAAAGAAGGGAGGGTCCTAAAGGGGCTACAGATCTATGAGGCAACCGACTCCTGGTGGATCTGGGACCATCACCTGATGGAACATAGAAAAGACAATGAGTTTCCACTCTGCCTGCTAAACGCCAGGACTGGAGGAGACAGAAAGAAGATGAAATAACACTGCGTCCTTTCTTCAACTATTTTTTTCCCTTTGTGTATTCATTTTGTTATTTTTTGTAATATTTCTTAGTATTGTTTTTGCTTAATTAAAAAGATGTGTGTGTGTGTGTGTGTGTGTGTGTGTGTGTGTGTGTGTGCATGTGTGCCTGTGTGTGTGTATTCACTGAGGCCAGAAGAAGGCATTGGCTCTGTTGGGTTAGTGTTACAGGTGGTTGTGAGCAGCTACACATGGGTGCTGGGAGTGGAATTCTGATCCTTTGAAAGTAGCAAACTGTTCACTACTTAGCTGTGTCCCCACCCCCAATACTTAAAGCAAACCTTTTCTGTTTTATCCTTCATTTCTCCTCTTATATCTACCAACCTTCATTCATTCATATGCGTTTCCTACTGCCGTTTCTCCTCTCTTCCTAACATTCTTCTCTTTCTATGTTCTTTTTCCTCTCCTTTATTGCAACTTCCCATTTTTTCTTTCCTTTTCCCTTTGGTGGTTTGAATGAGAAATGTCCCTCATAGATACATAAATTTGAACACTTGGTCCTGACCTAGTTAATGGTGCTGTTTGGGAATGTTTAGAACCTTCAGGAGTGGAGTCTTGATGTAGGAATTATAACACTGCCAGGTGGCTACTGTCCTCTATGTCTGCTTCCTGTGTGCAAGTGAAATGTGATTGCTCTGCTTCCTGACCACCAAGGTAGCCTCACGCTGCTGATGCCATCCCTTCCCTGTGAGGATGAACTGTATCCCCTTTAGAACTATAGCAAAAACAAACCCTTTCTTCCTTAAATGTTTTTCTGTGTTTTATCACAACAGAAAAGTAACTAGTATGCCTGTCCTCTTCCTTTATGTATTCATTTGTTATTTTCACTTTCACTATAATTAATCTTAACTTTATGCCCTATGCTACTTAACGTTGTCATTTTCTTTCCTATGTTATTGTTAATGTGATAGCATTTTTAAAATGCATTTTAATTGTATTTAATACCTGATTGGTTTGGTGGTCTTGCTTTTGTACAGTTGGTTTCTTCTCTCTGAGTTATAGTGGGGACTCAGAGCCTATAAAAATGGCTGCTCACTCAGAAAACCCAATGCTGTACAAACTGGAACAAAAAATATAAGAATTTTATTGTACTATGATCTGATAACATAAAAGAAATTGTTTTGATTCCTTTGTCTTTTGAACAAAATTATTTTGGTTCTTTGATTCTTTTGTAAGACTTTATTTGTGGCTTATAGGGTAGTGTATTTTAGAGAAGGCTCCATGGGCTGCTGAGAAGAATTTGTGTTCTGTGTCTGTTGGATGGAATATTCTGTGGACGTCTGTTAAATCCATTTGCCTTATGATATAGCTTAACTGTGAATTTTCTTTATTGATTTCTAGTTTGAATGGCCTATCTAGAGATAGAGCTGTTTATTCAAGTCCCCCATCATTATTATATAGGGATCTTCTTGAATTATTATGCTTATTAGACTCTATTTTATGAACTGGGAAGCCTGGTGGTTTGTGTATATGGTTATGTCTTCTTGATGACTGATACTCTGATCACTATATGGTGGCCTTCTTTATCTTTTCTAATTTTCATGGGAAGTCTACTTATCAGTTATTAGAATAGCTATGCCAACCTATTCAAGGTTTCTTCTTGTTTGATAAATTATTTTCCATTCTTTGGCTTTCAATATATGGGCGTCTTATATGTGATATGTATTTCTTAGAAACAAAACAGATAGTTGGATCTATTTGTTTAATCCAATCATCCAGTTTCCATTCTTTACTGCTGAGTTGAAGCCAGTCATATTTAAGGCAGAGAGATATTTCCTGATTTCTGCAATTTTGTTGATTGTTTTCCCTTGTTAGTTGGGTTATTATTTGTTCTGTATTTTCTCTTTTAGCAGGGTTTTGTTTGTTCACCGCATTAAACATACTTAATTCCTTCCTGGCTCTTCTTTCGTCCATCTATTACTGCCATGAAACTTATTCTTTCCCATACTTTTGTGACTGGGACTGTCTGTGGATGTTCCAGTGTGTATAGCATTCCATTAAGTAATTTCCATAGTGCTGGCTGGGTGGTCATGAATGGAATGTTACAGTTTGTGCTTGTCTTGAAATGTCCTTAATTCTATGTCTGTTTTAAAGGACAGATTACTGGATCTAGTGATCTTTATTGGAGGTTGCTTGTCTTCAGAGCTTGAAACATTATTTCATGCTCCCCTTGATTTTGTGGTGGTTGATGAGAGAACAGATGTTGTTTTGGTGTTTCTGCCTTTGTGGTTGTGCTGCTGATATAATGTTGTTCCTTTATTCTGGATGCTGATATATCATGGGAAGATCCTTTTCTGATCTTGTCTATATAGGTCCTAAATGCCTCTTGTGTATGCACATCTGTTTCTTTCTCCGAATTTGTGATTTTTTTTTTTGCTATAATTCCATTGAGTGCATTTTTAAATGCCTTTAATGTTTAGCTCAGCTCTTTATAATCCATAGATTCTTAGGTCACGTTTTAGAGTTCTTAGATGTTATAATCATGCTCATTTTGTTTTCTTTTCTGAAATTGTCTTTAGTCTATGTGCCTGGGTGTTTTGCCTGATTTGCATGCTTGTGTCTGTAAAGGCCAGAAGAAGACATCAACTCCCCTGGAGCTGGACTCACAGATGGTTGTGAGCCACCATGCTGCTGATGGGAATTGAACCTGAGTTCTTGGAAGAGTAGCGAGTGCTCTTAAGCACTGAGTCATCTCTCCAACCCCTCATTTTATTTTATGTTTTAGTATGTCAACCTTTTTTTTCATCTCTAATATTCTTTCTTCAGCTTGCTTGAGTCTATTGAAAATATTTTACACTTTTTTTGATTCATTATATTTTTTATTTTTAGCCATTTATTATCCGCCCCCCCCCAAATCTCTGTTTCCCTGTTGAATTGTTCTTCCAGGTTGCTGACATTCTCCTTCCATCACTGATTTTGTCATTCCTCCATGTTGCTAATTTTCCTCTCCAGTTCTGCACTGCCTGGATCTGCCTGTTTGTATTCTCTTTGAGGTCAATGGGTCTTTTTTTTTTCAAATCAGAAAACTTTCAAAACTTCACCTGGCATTTTGTCTATTTCAGGATGTTTAAGTTCTTCAGTTAGGGAGTTATAATCTTGTGGAGTCATCTTGCCTTGATTTTCCATGTCTATTGTATGTATTGCATTTTGCACATTTTCTAGCGTGTATATCTCTTTTTGGGGGGTGGGAGGGCATATATTCTTGTCAATCATCCTCTTCTTGAAGGCTCAGTTCCCAGCATCACCTGGGAAGGATGAAACAAGCGGCTTCTGGAACAGTTCCACTTGCCTGTCTGTTGCCAGGGCCATGCTCGCACTAAGATGCTCTTGGCTTGCTTTTCCATGTCACCTGTCTTTTTCCCAGGCATGTTTTTGTGGATTTCCATAGCTCTTCCTCTCTTTTTTCTGTTTAGAAAAGAGTCTCTCTCTCTCTCTCTCTCTCTCTCTCTCTCTCTCTCTCTCTCTCTCTCTCTCTTTCTCTCTCTCTTTCTCTCTCTTATGATGCCCTCTTTCTACATATCACACAGTGGCTCTCTCTAGGCCTCCACCTTACCCAGAAGGCCTCATTTTTGTTGTTAATTTCCTCTCATTTTACTTTTTCTTAATTTCCTCTAATTGCATCTATTAGGGTAGAGGAATTAAGGGTCAGATAATGGTTCTTAAAGGATGTGGGATTGCAATCATGTTTTGAGAGATGAAGGACATTGTTTTTCATGTAGAAAAGAGAAAGGGATTTTAGTCTATACAATGATGTGGAGCAACAGACACATGGATACGTCTGGAGTGGAGGGGTTTGCTTCACAGAAAAATGCCTGAGAATGAGACTGAGGAGCGGGTGAAGGGCAGTTCTAGACAGCAACCCTCTTTTGTAGCTGAAGAGATTTTAAGGGAGAGGGAAGGTGAGATTCCCCTTTTAGATCTAAGCATGAAAGTGGTGTGGAGGAGGGTAGACCAGGGAGAAGCTCGCCAGATGACAAGGTTATGAAAAGGAAGACCGTTTAACTTGTTGAGATGTGAAATTGTGGAGAGCTGAACTTCAACACTGGGAGTTCACTTGGGAAGGATGAAATAGGTTTTAGGAATGCCCAGAAGGTAAAATCAGGAGGCATTAGAAACATAACCTGCAGGAGGAGATGGAAGAACAAAGCAGGACCTCCAGAGTTTTCACCTGAATATTATGAGGTTAAGTAAGAAGCATGGAAGAAAACATATTCTATGTCAATAAAATAAAGTCATCTTTTTTTCTAATGAGAAGATGGTGTGTCTTTGGTATCGTTTTGGCATAAATGTGAGGTGTGACTCAAGAGAAAGAAGCCGGTGCTCAGGTGTTTGTTCCTACCTGATTTTTTTTTTTATTTATCTCAATGACATCTGCACAGTTCTCTTTCTTATATTTTAGCTTTTGAGAACTGGTTACTCCAACGGTTGTCAGTAACTTCTGTGGTTAAGAACAACTTCATCAAGTGATTATGTTGTTGTTTTGAGGTAGCAGGGGAAGTATTGAGGCATAACAGTGTCCATTTCAGCCCCTGGAAGGCATGTGGGCATTTTTTCTCTCAGTAGAGTAAGTAAACTTCCAGTTGAGTTATTCTGATGAGAAAGTACGGTATTTCTCAGTAAATAAATTTTATTGTGATGCTTCTGGAATAGTTTGCTGATGCCTCTTCTGGGATGAGAGTTTCATATGCTCCTCAGTCTCCCCACTCAGTTTCACACTCGTTCCAGGGTCTTTCAGAGTTTTCTAGTCAGGAGAGCAAAATGGCAGAGATGGAGTCTTAGGGACGCTTCATCATAGTTGGTGGAATGAGAGGGTGTTTGAGATCAAGAAACCTTCTGGCACTTCTGGTATCCCAACAGTGAGGAAACCACTTATTCCACATAGGGAAAGAATGGTCTAAAATCCAGTAAAGTAACGACGACAGCCAGCATGGACTCATGCTTGCTACTTAAATCCCCAGACAGCCTTCATACAGCACAGCAATTACTTATTTCTGAATACTGAAAGTTAAAGTCGTTCATTGGTAGCTCTGACATATTCTATTTTATTCTTCAGTTATTTCTTTAAATATTCACAGTTTAAATGAGAAGAAATTTTATTGCTTCTAATCAGTTGAAACACAAAGCATCCTGACATATTTTTAAATTTCTATGCTTTAAACTTAAACTTTCGCTTCTTGACACAAGTTAACCAAATAAATTGGAAGGAAAAACTATTAAGTGGAAAATATAGTCAGTTATAGTCAATTAATATTTATAAATTCCTATAAGTATAACCAACCTTCGTGGAACCAGTTAGGATCACCTTGGCTGTAAAAGTCTTTTAAGCTTTAACTAAGGGCTCAAGGCTATTTTAGATGTAAGCTCTTCTTGTGCATTCAAAACGGTTTGTAGAAGTTAATGCACACTCATTTTAAAGGACTCTTCTACTTGTAAAGAATATCTAAACATTTCTGTAGCTATAATCATGTTAAACGAGACTGCCATACTCTAGCGACTAAAGGCTTTGTAATGGACTAAAATGAGTAGGAGTACATGTTTCCCCCACTAAACAATTCACTTATTCATTTGCGTTTACCATGGTAAATATATCTAAAGTATGCTAAACCTGTAGCCAGAAATGCAAGGCCAACTGGTGCCATCTTTATCCAAGAAAGCCCTGAGGTGGAGGGACTATTCTCACTAGTAATTCGAGTCTTCAGCGGTTTGATGATCCGCTCTCTCTGAGTCAGGATGGCTCTCCGGGCCCCATCCCATTTCCCTGGGCCCCACAAACGGTATTGGTATGGGGTGCAGGGTCCAAAGAAAACTTCCATGGCCAGCTTGGGATCTGAGAGAAAAAGGAGCAGCAGGTTGGGTTTCACCCCAACCAGAGTGGCAATCTCATCCATGTACTCAATGTGGTCCACTTGGATTGTGTGCCGGGCTGTCTTCACATACCTAAGACAGACAGAATATGGAAGACTCAGCTTCCAGTACTGGGCAGGAGCTTTAATTATTTCTACCTTAGAGGTAAAGAAACAGAGTGGGCAAGCTTCCCCGAGAAATCCAGCACCAACTAGCTATTGAATAGAACTGAAGACACAGAATCCACGCTTTCATCCTCGATGTATGTTCACTGTTTTTTACACGAGGATGTTTTGTTTTAGTCCATGTATACAGTGATCTTTAAGATGCCTTTCTTAGATGCATTTTTTTTGCATTTATTTATTTTCTTAATGTGTGTGGGCATGTGTATAAGTGCTATAGTGTTCATATGTAGAGGTCAGAGAAAACCTTGATGAACTTGGATCTTTCTATCAAGCCTGAGAACCTAAGTTTGATTCTCAGAGCCCATATAGTAAAAGGAGAGATGTTTTTAACAGAAAGATTTTGATGAAAGATTTGATGGAGAACTTAATGTCTAGTCCCTCCCTGTATTCACTGTAAACCAGGGATGAGTAATCAGATAGTCTAGTACTCTGACCTCAGGACTTTAAGTGTACCTTGGACTTAGACCTTAGTCCTCTGGCTCAGTTCTATGGTGTGCATTTGGTTTTGTGCTGTGTGACAGCATGTTGTAGGGGATGGAAAAGGGCAAGATAGACATGGAGAACTGAGTTAGAATTCCACACCAAGAATCCTGTCATCTCTTTGAAGTTTCCAAACACTTGTTACTGCATTTTTATTTACCGTTTTTCCATAGCCTTTTTCCTTTGGACAATGTCTGCCTTCATGGTCTTCATGGAAGGTAATTTGCTCAGCCCTGGAAGTGAAAAATACATCAAATTTTGCAAGAATAAAAAGGGCATGTGTAACTTAAAGAAATGTTCAAACATTCTTAGCCATCAGGGAAATGCAAATCAAAACTACTTTGAGAATCCATCTTACACCTGGAAGAATGGCGAAGATCAATAAAGCAAGTGCTCATGCTGGTGGGGATGTGGAGCAAGGGGAACACTCATCCATTGCTGGTGGGAGTGCAAACTTGTACAGCCACCATGGAATTCAGTGTGGTGGTTCCTCAGGAATACGGGAATCAGCTACCTCAAGATCCAGCTACATCACTCTTGGTCATATAACCAAAAGATGCTTCATCCTACCATAGAGAGACTTGCTCAACCACATTCATTGCTGCCCTACTTATAATAGCCAGAAATTGGAAACAACCTAGATGTCCCTCAAAAGAAGAATGGGTAAAGAAAATGTGGTACATTTAGACAATGGAGTATTACTCAGCTGTTAAAAATTGAAATGATGGAATTTGCAGGCAAATGGATGAAACTAGAAAAAAAATTCATCCCGAGTGAGGTAACCCAGTCTCAGAAAGACAAACATGCTATATATTCACTTTTATGTGGATATTAGCTGTTAAGTTAATGAAAAACAAGCTACAATTCATAGAACCACAGACGTTAGGTACAGAGAAAGGGACTTGGGGGGGCAGATAGATCTCACTAGGAAAGGGAACTGAAATAGATAGTTATGGATGGGGGCATGGCTGGAATGGGAGGATCAAGTTGGGAGGCAGAGGGAAAAGAGAGAAAAGGAAAAGGATATGGTGAGAGATAACAGAAATTCGGGACCATTTGAGAGGTAGTATGGAAACCTAATACAGTGGAATATTCTTAAAATATTACACACATGAAGGAAATATATATGAAATTTTCAAATAATGTGGGAAACTGACCATTTCTTGTCATCAAAATGAAGCTTCTAGAACCAGGATTGGGTCCTATCTAATTGAGTTGTTGGCTAAGGGGTTCCCATGGCAATCCCCAAATAACCCTGGCTTTATCCAAGACTATTGATTGCTCTCCATGCACTAATGGCAAGGCCCCATTGCTGAAGACAACACCCGTGTAACTCATTGAACATAGAGATGTCCAGCTGGTGCCTACTTAGAGATTTCACCACTATGTGCTAGTGTTTGTACAGAAAGGTGCTCTGCACTCTACCAAAGGAGAAACAAACACCAACATAGCTACAAATGCTTTGATCTACCATGGTGTCGTACCTGCAAGGGCAATGGTGGCACAAAGGTTGTGAGAGCAACCAACCCATATCTGACTTACTTAAGGCCCACCCCATGATAGGAAACCCACACCCAACACTGCTTAGGTGACCAAGAACCTGAGATTAAACAGCCTAGAACCTAGAGTAAAACCATGTACGACTGTTCGAAAAACAGACAAACCACCACCACCACCCCCACCACCACCACCAACAAAAACCCAGCAATAACATGACTCCTAATGACATTCTGCTGTCATCATAGATAATGGCCATGCTCAGCCATCATAAGAGAAGCTTCCTTCTGCAGCAGATGAGAAGAAATACAGAGACTCACCACCAGACAATATGCAGAGAGTTGAGAAACCTTGGAACACCCAGCCCCCAAAAGGATGTTTTCATCAAATGCCCTCCTCCATTCCCCAGGTCTCAGGGAACCCCATGGAAGAGGAGGCAGAAAGAGTGTAAGAGCCTTAGGGGATGGAGGACACCAGGAAAACAAGGCCCTCTAAGTCAATGAGATCGACATACATATGAACTCACAGAGACTAAGCGGCATGCATAGGGCCTGCACGGGTCTGCACAAGATGGGGTTCTAGAGCTGAAAGGAGAAGTGGACACATGACCCACCCCTAACTCAAAAGTAATTTCCTGTTGATAACCATTTGAAAATGAAAATTGAGTTCCCTCCAAGGGAATCTCACTGAGGAAACAAACTGCTTACTTACAGGTAGGCTGCCTGCCCAACAGTAGACGACCAGAAGAAAACAAACTCAATAGCATCTTTGTAGGTTCCTTGTCTCAGAATGTTGAGACAAGGGCTCGTTATTTTTTTTTGTTATCTTTTCATTTTAATTGTATTTGTTTATAACTTTTTTCTTCTCTCTTTTTTGCCATACAGGCCCTTTGCATATATGTTGTCTAGCTTAATGTTTTTATGGGATTCCTTGGTGAGTGAATGAATGGATCTCTGTTTCTGTGCCTTCTCTTGGGCTCTTTTCTCTCTATTTGCTTGTTTTGTCCAATTCTGATGTGTTAGCTTATATTATATTATATTATTATATTATATTATGTTCCCTTAGAAGCCTGTTTGTTTTCTAATAAGAGACAGGAAGGGAGTGGATCTAGATGGGAGGGGTAGATGGAGGGGAAGCCGTAATCAGGATATATTATGTAATTAAAAAAAATCTATTTTCAATAAAAGGAAAACAACAATAATAAAAGGAAGAGCATGTTTAACCGGAAACCAGTGTGAAGAGGAAGGAGGGTTCACTTTAGGCGAACCGCCAGGCCCCCTCACGGCCTTTGTTCACAGACCTTTGAACACCCGCACAGCCCAGCGAGACTGGAGTTCTGCAATAGGTAGGATGATGCCCAGGGGCTGGATGAGTCCAATGACAGCCAGTGTTGGCTTTTCCAGGTCTGGAGGGAACATCAACTTATACAGGGACACTTCATTATCAGTCACTGCAATCAGATCCTCCAGGAAGGGGAAGGAAAAGCTGTATCCTGTGGCAAAGATAACAACATCGATATTCTCCTCCACCGAGCCATCGTCGAAAACGGCGTCTGTTTCCGTGAACTCCTTCACATTAGGCTTCACTTGGACTCTTCCGGAAATGATGTGATTTGGAAGGTCATCACTGATGGTGGGATGCTGACTCAGCGGTCTGTTCATTAAAAATAAAAATCTAAGCAAATCTAAGGAGGAGAAAGCAATGTGTGAGAGAAGGGTTTGAAGCTAGCAACTTCCCTTGACAGTTCTCTCTGCAAACACGGGAGTGTGTGTGTGTGTGTGTGTGTGTGTGTGTGTGTGTGTGCAGGTGTGTACTCATACACAAGCATGCAGAGGTCAGAGAAGGACATAAAGCATCCCACTTTATCACACTAGGCCTTATTCCCTTGGGATAAGGTCTCTTACTGAATCTAAGTTTGAGGTTTTGGCTAGGCTGCCTGGCCATTGAGCTCCCTGGATCTACCTGCCCTGCCTCCCAAATCTGGGATTACATGCACATGTGGCCATACCTGCCTTTTGAAATTTATTTTTACATGGTTCCTAGACTCAGGTCCTGCCACTACTTAGCTCATATGAATTCTCTCATCACTCCAAGAGTTTAGGAAGGTGAAGTAGTACATTCAGGGATGTTTTCCTTAGGTTATATCCCTTCACTAGCTCTTAAACTACACCGTCCCAGAGGGAATGAACTGTAGCTTGCTTGTTTTAATCCATCCACCTACCTCTCCCTCCCCCTACCTCCTTTTCTTCACCATCCCTCCCTCTCCCCTCCCTCCCTCCCTTCCTTCTTCCCCTCCTTTATTTCTAGTTTCTTTTTGTGTTTTTATTTCTTTTCTGTCTATCTACCTTTATACGAATTCAATTTTACATAAATATTTATATGTCTCTCCTCACCTTTCCCCCATCTTCTGTTCTGAGGTACCTACTCTGATACTTTTCCGCTGTGGACCCCAACTCATATGACTTTCTTTTCTTCTTACAAGATTTAGGAGCCTGAGGTTGAGACATTTTCTAGCAGAATCTGTAAATTCTATCGCACTATATTCTCCAATGTTGTATGTGTGGAGGTCAATAAAAGGCAGATTGTTCTTCCTTTCTGAGAGTTTTGTTTGGTTGAGGCTGAGACTGGAGACACTCAAAACTTCTCCAAGAAGTAATAGGGTAAAATTCTAAAGTAAGAGGTGCTGAAGCAGGCTCATATATTCAAAGAATGTACTAGAGGAAATCACCAGAGGCTGGTGGTACAAGACAAGGGATGCTCTACCAGGGTATGCCCCGGTGAGCAGGCCGGGCTATGCGGTTTATAAATGTGTTAAAGGGTTTGACTTAAGCTTGGGGTTATAGGTTTTTGTTTTTTTTTTGTTTTTGTTTTTGTTTTTTTTTGTTTTTTTTTTTTTTTTTTTTTTTGTGTGTGTGTGTGTGTGTGTGTGTGTGTGTGTGTGTGTGTTGGGAAAAGACATAGGGCCCTTTAGAAATGCCTGTGGTTTTTCACGCCCAGTCTCAAGCTAACTTGCAGGAGACAAAGCATGTGGCTGACCAGTACAGTTCAGCCAGGACAGAGAAAACAGTGCTGTAACTGAGGGCCCTACTTGAGGCATGTCTGTGTGTATGTGTGCTGCCTGTACTGTGTCCTGAAACACAGCGGCCCTTTTCAATCTGAAGAACCTTTTCTTCTGGTCCTATTTAAGTATTGTGTCTCCTCTACATTCTTATCTCTCATCTTCCTAGTAAGCATTTTTTTCCTGCTGTCTATTGGCTTTGGCTTTTAATTGGGAAATGACATTTTTAATTACTAAAGAATTCTGTATAGCCTTGGCTTTAATAAAGATTGCTTCCAATTTTCATGCAAGCTGATTTCCCTTCTGCACTCAACTTCCCTAGCACCTGCTCCAGTTTTTTGGATACTATCTGGATTCTGGTTATTGGCATGGAGAGCTTTTCCTCTGTTACTTCCTACAAGCTGCCTTTGGCTACTGAAAGCTCCTTTGGGTGGCCATTCTTCAGGTGGTACAAAGTGGCCAATTCTTTGAACTAAGACAAAGAAACTAGCAGACATCCCTGATCTTGGTGAGCTATCCAGAGAAGTCCTTTCTATGTCTTCCTTCTTGGGCATAATAGCCTCAGGAAGGACTCAGCTTATTCATCTTCTCCACTTCATCAGTGCTAGGGTACCACTTCACGGAGAATTGATGTTGCCTTTCACCAGAAGCACACACCAAGCTCTCCCCAGGGTGCGCCAGTGTCTCACCTTTGGGATCCCTGAAATTGATCTCCAGGTACTTATCTGACCTATGGAAAAGAAAGACTAATATACTGTTCAAAGCCTTGATGGATCCTTTTGCCTCTCAGCACCAGACATTTAAAAATATAGCCTTATCATATGACCCTTAAATACTTATTCATAGTATGCACTCAAAAGGGATAAAATCACTGCCCTCAAAACATATCTGCACTCCGTGTTCATTGTAGTCTCATTCACTCTAACCAAAAAAATAAAAACAGAACCTAAGTGTAGATCCATTAGAGAAAGAAATTGTGATACACATTTGTCTGTCTGTCTTGTTCTCTCTCTTTTTTATAATCTATGACTGTGGTAAATATGTACAATGGGATGTTATTTAGCCTTAAAATTGGTGGTAGAGCACTTGCCTAGTCATCATAAGAGCCTAAGTTCAAAAGGCCGACATCAAACAGTATATGGGTAGCACAGATTGTACTTGATGGTTTAAAAATAATACAACATTGGGCATGTATGGAATGTGCAGATCTGGCAGGAATTTAGGAGGGGTGAATATGATAAAAATACATTATACAAAATTCTCAAAAAAATAAATAAATAAGAAGAAATAATAATAAAGAAAATATTGCCAGTTGCCATGGCATAATCAATCTGAAAAATAGTATGCTATGTGAAATATGCCAGATACTGAAAAAGAGTATTATATTACTTACATGTAGGATGTTAAAAACTCAAATGTGTAGAGAATACAATGGCTGTCAGCAGGTTTTAGGGAGGAGAACATGGAGAGATGTAGGTCAAAGGATAGAAAGTTGCAGGTATGCAGAATGAACAAGTTAAGGTTCAAATTCACAGCCTAGGAACTAAAGCCAACAACATCATTGCGTTAAGGATTTAGATGCTTTTGTCAAAATATGTCTACGTGAGAGTGTGAATGTTTTGATTTGCCTCACTATAGTAACAGTTTCATTGTACGTGTATAGCAGAGCTAGTTAGATACCTTAAAATTATGCAATCATCTTAAAAATGGACAGAATCCAGATTTTCCCCATGCTCAAGCCATATGTGCCACGGCTTCTGCCTCTTTGTGATCCTCTCACTGACTTCGTCATAGTGCTGAGTTCTCTTCTCTTCCTCACTTTGCACCCAGCCCCTTCCTAGCTCAAGGATGCTTTGCTTGAGAATCCTCCTACTTACAGCCTTCTTTCCTGGATGATTTTTCTTGATGGTTCCTTCTTGCTCTTTAAGTCTTAGCTTAAACATCGCTCCTAAGATTTGCATCCTTGATCATTCTATTAGTTAATCCACCTAGTCTACCCCTAGACAGTCTTTATCATATTCATCATCCACTTCCTTCATAGTTCTCATGACACTGTATAGCTTAAATATTGCACTCATCTTCCTTCACAGAACATAATGTTTTCACTCACAGCATAATAGAAGATCATTAATTTTTTTTAAGTGAACATATCAATACATGGTCCATTCTTTTGTACCATCTACTGAAATACATGAGGCAGTGAGGAGGCAGGGTAGTTAAGTCCACAAGTTCTAGCTCTGCATAACAACCTGGGCACTGCAGTGAGCACCTGTAACCCCAGCAGTGGGGAGGAGGAGGCAGGAAGGTTCTGGGACATGCCATCCAGCTAATCTAACTGAGTTGGTGAGCAACATATTCAGTGACAGCTTTTTCTAAAAAAAAAAAAATAAGGTGGAGAGCAATTCATAGGACATCTGACATCAAGCTCTGCCCTCCACATACACTCACACACACACATGTCTAGTACACACACACACACACACACACACACACACACACACACACACACACACACGAGTACCCTTGGATACCGTAAGTAGTCATACAAGAAAGATAGTATTTGTTGGTTTATCTGTTGGCCTTTGCTAGAACAATATATAAGACTGTGTAATTTATATAAAAAATAACACTTATTGACTTAGATCAGTTATGGAGAGCCACTGTCAAGGGGTCACAGCTAGTGAGTGCTTTCTTGCTGCTGGAAACCCTGTACCATCTGAAGTGGCATAGGGCACCACACAGGAAGACAGAGCAAAACCGCTAACTTAGTTATCTCGTCCTCTTCTTGTAAAAACCCTAAGCCCTCAGAGGGGCCTCATCCTCATGACAGCATCTACTCTCAATTACCCTTGAGGGCACCACCTCAACGTATCATTAATATATGAATTTGAGGCTAAGTATCCCATGAATGAACTCTGGGGCACCTAACTTGTTCGAATAATATTTCTACATTATATTTATTTTCTTTTCTTAACTGTGCTCAGTCCTAATCCCACTCTGTCTTTTGTTTACTAACTGGAAGCTACTGGTGATTTCTGAACCAGGAAACTTCTATGAGATAAGACCTGAAATTCCAGGGGTGATCTTGCAGAGGAAGGACTCCTTAGTCCCCTTCCGTGTGGGCCTCCCTGACACTTCTACCCCAACCTCAACACAACTGGTGTAAACTTGTACATAGTTCTACCTCTCTCTGACATTCATCATGACATCTCACATTGCTTTGCTTCACCCTGTGTTTGTGTCTTCTCTGATCTCCACAGCTGTCATCTGTGGAAGGGAGGAACATTGTATTGTCTTTTGTCTGAATTTTTGGTGTATAGCAATCAAGTGTTAACTGATTGATGAATGGATGAGAATATACAAGTGGTGCTGAGAAGCACACACACACACACACACACACACACACACACACACACACACATTTACATGCAGTAATGTGCGTTATACAAATCTGAGTGCTTTACTAAGGGCATGAGAGCAACCAGGAGCCAAAAGCTCAGTTGTCTTCAAAGCAGAAAGCTCATTGTGTCCACACACGATTACCCACATTAAGGCCTGTTTGTCACCTGTGCTGTGGCTGGAGACCGTAGTGCACATGGTTGAATCTCGAGTTCAGTGTTTTCTCTAGGTACTTATTTACTGCTGCTGTGGTTAATATTTTCTGGAGAAAGCTATGGAAGCGAGTGAAAAATGAACTGTCCATGGGATATCCATTATTCCAAACACGGTGTAAAATCCACGATCCCCGTCTAGTGCTGAGGAATACCTGTGGGAGGCCGAATTACAGCAGGAGAGAACAGAGGAATTTTTACCTGCTGTACTGTTCAAATGTTAGCCATCACCCCCTTTTGAGAGTGTTGACCACTGAAGAATAGGAGGCCAAGTGCCATGCAGTGACCACCATGCTGTGCTTTGCCAGAACTTTTACTGAGCCCCAGAAAAGGGCTGTTTATTATGACACCAAGTTTATTCATGAAAACTAAAATGCAATTTGCTTGTCTACCTGTCTCTGAAATACCATGTTAAAAAAATACTCCTGGATATTGACATAGCTGTACTTCATATGTAAACAAGGGTTTGGATTTGTAAGTTAATTGCCATATTAATTGCTGTAAAAGTCTGTATTGTTTGCTTTAAAATAAATCCATGGAAAATATTTGGTGAAATTAACCCAGACTCACAAGACAAATAGCACGTGTTCTTCCTCATACAAAGATCCTACCAAGAAAGACGAAATCAGTTATTTAATGTCTGCTACTTCTCTCTTCATTTAGGGCACCTGGTCAATTTTTCACATGCCTGTTCCCATGGTTAGTATAAAGGATTCTTTTTGCATTCTTTTTCTACTCATCATGAATTTAAACATCTTGAGGGTGGGCCCATAGACTTCTCTAAATTTCTTTTCTTGCTCTTCTTAAGACAAAGCTACATTCAGGATGATACCCATAAATGCACGGGATTCCACTGGTGAAGTTAACAATTGCCAACAAACCTGTTTTGCTACTCGACCAAGTTCCACGGCAATATCCACACCAGAATTACCAATGCCAACTACTATGATTCTCTTTCCTATGTAGTCCTCGGGACTTTTGTATTCCCGACTGTGGAAGAAACAGCCTTCAAACTTCTCAATGCCTGTGGTGGAAGAAGATCCTTAGTCATTATGAGTAGACCTTTCACATATTAACACATATAAGAATTCTGAATAACCTGAAAGAGGAAGAAATGAAATCTGGGTCAGCCAGCTGAAGATCACGCATAGTCCTCAAATGCTGTTCATATGAAGGGAGCTCAGGGAATGGAAGACTAAACTCAGAAGTAGAGTCCCAGGGTTCTAAATACAGACTGGTGATCTTATAAAGTATTTACGAAATAATAGATTTATCTGTCTTGACTTGGTACAAATGGAAGCGTTACAACTGCACCAGGATCTAATGCTATTCATTATTATATTATTCTCACAGTTCTAAGCAAACTGACAAAGCAAGGCACTGAGTGTTCTACTGTTTTACAATTCTCTAAGATTTGAGGACCTTTTCTTCACTGGTGTTTCCTCTGCCTTATGTGCCTGATGCCAATACCTGATTCAGTGCATGGCTTGGCTGCATGCTTCATAAAACCCGCGATCTGTCTGATATTGGTAGGTTTGCTCTATGTGAGCACGTTTATGTCTCTTTCTAGGGACTGCCTTTCAGCCAGGAAGCACCAATTGGAAGCTGATACAGTAGCTGTGTAATCAGTAGATTGTTCCCTACCTAGAAATGCTTTCCTGAATATACTGCATTATAACGTTCAAAAACCAGGGACTTTCATTTTACAAATACTCGTGTTAGTGTGCAAAAAGATTATACACACCTGTTATGCCTCATTCACTCAGAATCTTGAACAACCATTTGAAACAATCTTATTTACCTTGTCTCTGTTTTCCACAGTGGTTTCTTGGGCATCACAGAAAGGATTTAAAATATAAAGTATTTTCTAATTGATTCCTGGTCATAATTTGATGGAAATAGAGGACAAGTGGGTCAAGAGCAAGGGGAGAGGGCTTAATTAGGGGAGGTAGGGGAGCTAAAACACCCCCTTGAGATGGATATCATTTTACCACATAGAACTACAAGGGTGCAATAAGCTGTTCACTTGGTTTTATTAGCCAATGAGAACCCAAGATATAGAAGGGGGAAATCTCACGGCCCCCACACCTAGACTACAGTAGAGTAAGAAATGCTGAGAGCCAGAGAAACAGTCTTCTCCAGGAAAAAGACCCTTCAATTGGTTATCCAATACTAAGTGGCCAGCCCTTAAATCACATATATCGCATGTACCATGGTTGGAGGGAGGAAAGGAAAGAGGGGATGAGTGATTTTATTATACTTATAAAATAAAAATTAAAAATAAATTCATGATAAATAAATGGACTGAAGTTCCTTCCCCATATGTTAAGATTTCTAAATTTGTGGATTAGCCAGATGTTTACTTGTCATTTGTCTTTGTGCCTCACTTTTACTAATTTCACTTTCTCTGGAATAGACTGAGATTAAATACATTGACAAAACTAAAACCATTTGAATATGGATGGTTTTTGTTATTCATTAGACGCCGTACGCAATGATAGTAAGGGAAAGTGTAAGTCATTGTGTTTGCCTGCTTTTGTATCCCAATGGATTATATTGTCCCAGTAACAGAGAATGAACAATTTGCTGCTGAGGGAGACCAGGGAAAATTCACCGAAACTTAATGCAACTTAGCCACATTTATGCCCACTCTTTTCTGCAGTAAGTTATTTGGAAAATGCCCCTCTACCAGATTCTTCATGACATACCGGGGAAGGAGTTAAGCGGCAGGTGGGGGTCTGTGTGATGGCCACTGCAGACCAGAACCCCATCAAAGACCAGGCTCTCCTGTTTCCCGTACATCTCCACAACAACATCCCATTGTCCACTGACTCTGAAGTCTGAACGTTTTCTCACACTCTTCACATTGGTCTGAGAATGAGGAAACACAGATGGAAACACAAGTGACTCACTTCACAGTTCTTGCTTCGCCCTCCTCCTCAGGTCCCGCAGACCCTGATGGGACACTTATCTAAGACGTTCACATCAATATAGTTCCTGTTCCTGCCACAGTAGGTTCAGTGTTGGGTGCATTTTCAATATACTAGAGAAATTCTGTCACAGACCTAGTCGTCTATACAAATAGAAATAATTGGGGCTTTGTGAAATATTGGAGTGGTTGAATCCACAGAATTAATATCCTCCTAGGAAGACTTCCATATGCATGGAGGTGCTATTTCTTCATGTTTTTCATTCTTTAGGACAGGCTTGTCCATTTACCTCTGGCCTGCATTTTGAATTTTAAAGAATTAAAATTTCATCATGTAATGAAAATGGGTTTGTGTATTTGAGTTGTAGTGCCAATCACAGAAGGTAGGGAATAAATAAATACTCTTTGTATGAGCCTGCTTCTTGTTCTAGAGGCAACACCATTTGGCTCAATCTCTACTGCTATTATTCTAAGTTGTCAAACATTTTAAATTGATAAGGAGGCCCATGCCACCACAATGTACGATAAGAATAGACCCTGATGAGCAATGCCTTCCAGCCTCACATTCAAGTAAAACTGTCAAAATATTTTTCAAGCTGTGTTGATGTTCGGATGTGGAGGCCAACTGATAATCTCTTCTTCATGTGTGAACATCAGAAGGTGCTGGGTGTAACTTTTGTGTGTGTACACGTGAGTGTATTTGTCCACATGCGCGCGCACATACACACAAGGCAATATTTCACCTTAAATCGAATGTAACGCAGAAGGCTGAAGTGCTTGGCATACATCCTGAAGTAGTCCATGAGTTTGCAGTTATGCATGTAATTGGGAAAGTGGTCAGGAATGGGGAAGTCACTGAAACACATCATTTCCTTCGAAGTGTTGATAGTCACAGATTTGTAGATACTAGGCATTTTCTCTGAAGGATTTTTCTACAAGAGAAAAACCCCTCAATACCACAAATTTCGTAATTACAAGGTAATAAAATATTTTTAAGTGGCCTCAGGTATTTAAAAAAGTAGAATATTACTTTTTATATATTGCCAAGCATCCACTGATGTTTTCTCCCTAGCTCCTATATTTTCTAGAGGAGAAAAAAAATCACATTGAATCAACAACAAATTCTGTGTATGACTTCTCAATTAGAATGATGGATTCAGAAAAGAGAATAATGTCTTGAAAACGAGAAATCAAAATGACTGTCTAGATTTCTAATACCAGTAAAAGTTCCCTTAAGTCTGAAAGTGAAATACAATTTGAGGTAAAGAAAAGTTGGGGAGCTAGCAGCCATAAATGCTACACAAAATGGGGAGGGCCAGTGCCCTCCCAGACACTACCCATTTCTACAGTCTTCCAACTCCAGGTCTAGCTGGGTCTCATGAAGCTTTATTCCCCAGCTGTAACAAAAAAGATAGCTCATTTAATAATAGTAACACCAATACCATGTAATATACAGTAAAAAAAGTATTTTTCCTTAGAAATAAGATTTTACATATTAACAAAAGGAACTATCAATTAAAAATATATAACAGTCATAAACTTATAAGCATATACAGTGAACATCTGTATATACAATAAAATTGCTAAGAGAAGTGGAATAGATACTAACATGTATGATACACTATATTGTATTTTAAATAGTATAATTTGCTATACTCTCATGGATTTTGATATAGTTTAACATAATATTATGTCTATCTTCTTACTGAGAATTTTTGAAATTAGCCATACTTGTTTAGCCTTCCCTTTGGTCTAGTTTCAATGTAGCAGGATGGTCCTTCTGCAGAGAAAGAATGCTGTTCTTCTCTTTAATCTTGGTTTCTATCAAAGCCCTTACTACAGTCTATACCCACTGACAAAATGCAATTTCACATGTCACTCAGAACCATAGCGTAGCTTTCTTCCCCTTAGGTACCACAAGCAAACTACACTAGCCTGCTGGTTCTTCCTGCCACGCTAGCCATGTGCCTACCTCACAGTTCTGCACCCGAAGTTCCCTATAAACCTTTTCCTCAGACGATCTCCCGAGTTGCCTTTTTATTTTTTAATGCATTGTTCCAAAATCATTTTATTTTGAGGTTCTGTATGGACTCTTACTTAGATTATATTCCCACGTCTCAGTTGCTGCTGTACTCTTTTCAATGTGCTCACTGCTACTATCTATACAATTTATTTCATTTTCTTTTAATCTTGTATTAGAGTTTAAGCTCCCCAATGTTGAGGATTTCGCACTCATACTTGTTAGTGTATTCCTTCACTTGTAAAAGTGCCTTGTATATAGTAAGTATTCAAAAATATACATTGAATGAGTGAACTCTTAAACTAAAGAAGAAATAACATGGGTGCTGATATTCAAAAACAGAATATCAATCCTTGGAAAAATCCCACAGGTTGCAGAGGGGTATGTGAATCACATCAATACCACATTGGAAGGTGTTTGGGGTGAGTGAGGCTGTTCCTTGGACACTTCTCTGTTTCAGGGGTACTTAAGGGAGATCCCTGTGAGACAGCCATGATAACTACTTTGTCAGAGCAACCATTGTCCACAGGAATGAAGAGGTCTCATAGTTAAGCTGTTGATATGTGTCCTAAGTGGGGCTAAAAGCCAAGAGCAATAAAAGAAACCCAACTCATTAATGACGACCCCCTAAGATGTCACATGGATCATCCATGACCGGTGAGCAAAATGGTTCTGTAGGAACACCAGAACTGGAGAGTATTGATCACAAGTCCTGAATTTCATGGGCACATCCAATAGATGAGTGAAGCATCAGAAGTAGATGACCACTTAGAATCTTGAGCCTATTCAGCATTGAGCACCCTTGAAAGCAATGTATCTCTTGCTACTTAGAACTCAGAGAAAAAAAATAATCATTGCCCTGTAAAAAACACACACGCACGGATAAACACACACACACACACACACACACACACACACACACACATACACACACGAGAGAGAGAGAGAGAGAGAGAGAGAGAGAGAGAGAGAGAGAGAGAGAGAGAGACTGACAGACAGACAGACAGACAGATCTATACACACTGATGTCCTACACTGTGCCCTGGGACATTTAAGAAAGAGTAGCATGCAGATTATTACCACAAGAAAGAATATCAAATTACATAGTAGAAGGTCAGCAATGGACCATCATCCTATCCTACCACCCAAATCTGCGACATCCCTAACTTTGAATAACAACAGCACATCTAAACAGTTCTGTAACCACCACACCTTTACTAATATTTGTGAGGATCACACGGATTTCAGCTGCTTTGAATACAGTCTTCCAAATTTTATTCCTCATCTAAAGTTGACAAATATCCTCAGTAAGTGATATAAGCACAAAGATTAGAGCCATTAATTGAATTGACTGATTATGTGACACCTTGTATGTTTCATTTAATGAAACTATTCAAATTGTTATTGCTATTTAGTGAAACTATATTTAAAGTCAAATAAAATGCAAACGTACTTGAAATTTCCACAGGCCTCCAATGTCATCACTTCTTTCAAAGCAGGTAGGCTCCAGACCTTCATCCAAACAGCACTTGATGGCTCCCAGGCCACTGATTCCAGCGCCAATCACAGCTATCCGCTTCTTGGCCATGGTACCACCACAGACTAGTAAGCGTTGAGAATTCTCATTACCATCCAATCCATTGAAGCAAAACTACTTTACCACAAAGACCTATAGCTTGCTGTCCTAAATTATTTGTTATTGTTCTTATTAGCAGAGATAATATTAATATATTGAATACTTGCCACAGACAGCAGCAAAGCTATCACACACACACACACACACACACACACACACACACACACACACACTGCACACAAACCTGCTTCTTCTGGCCTGCAAAATTTTACTTAGAGTCAGCCAGAGAAGCACAGATGTGTAATTCTAGGCTATTTAAGTGCAATAATAACATTACACCACATAGGCTATGGGCAGGTAGCACAGGGGGAGACCGTGGAAGAAATAAAAGACATGCAAAGTTAAGAGTGATCACACAGGAGTTAGCTAGGTGTGAAGCTAGGAAGGTGTGTGTGTGTGTGTGTGTGTGTGTGTGTGTGTGTGTGTGTGTGTGTGTATTGGGGGAGAGGATGTGCTTGTGTGGTTGATGTTGTGTGGTGTGTGTGTCAACATTCCAGAATTAAGACAACCTAAGTGAAGGCAGAGCACAAGAAAGCATCATGGGTGTGCAAAGCCAGAAGCTGTCTGGTTATAGTTCAGGAAGACAGGGACTGAAGTGGGTCCACTATGTGCCAAAACTGTGGGATCCTGTGATCTTTAATAGAGAAATTCTTGTGGCATGCTGGGATAGAAGGCATCTGAGGAGAAAATAATACTGGTAAAAGTAGATAGCGACCAATAATTACACTCCATAAGTGCTTACAGAAACAAAGTTAATTTCATGTGATATTTTCTTCTCCTTTTAATAGCATTATGAAAGCTCAGAGACATAATTGGGAAAACTATAGAAACTATCATTCAGAATGACGACATATCAACATTTAGTATTTCTGAGCCTTAGACCGTATTCATCCATTTACTTACAATTTTTATATATTATTCAATAAACACTGACCCAAACTGGACTAGGTCCTGTGATTGCCTCAGAGGTCACAAAAGAAGATCTCACACAGTCTTTAACCTTAGTGGCTCCAGCCTAAAGGAACAGAGAGGCACAGATAAGGGGAGATGCTACACGGTGGCAAATGTTAAGACACCAGCATATTGTGTTTCAGTCTCACTGGACCACACTTGAGACTGGGGCATCTATGTTCTTTTCTGATGAAAAGGCTCTTGGTTGTAGATACTGGTCCCATTATTCCCTTTTTTTCTCCCATGTAAAGTCTTGTGTGAGCAGATTGGGCACAACTAATTCAGCCCTTTCTTCTCAGTAACCATAGTGATTTGTGTAGATCTCTTATTACAGTTACAACACACCTTTATTGCAGTTCTGTCTCATTGTGGATGAGCAATAAAGTCTTTGCAACATTTGAGATTTATTAGATGCCATGGATGAAATCTAATAAATACCTATGGGCTGAAAAGAGTGAATGAATTAATTTCTTAACCCCCTCTTTTAAACTTGCTGCCATGCTTAGAAAGTATTATGCCATCTATTATAATCAGATACAATATATTAATGACTATTTCAAACTTCGCCTACACAAAACTGTATATTATAAGGAAAAACTAAGGTACCAACCCTCGTAAAGAAGGAAATTGAAGTTTAGTTTAGACTTCTTAATGAAGGTAGAGATGATCTTCCTCCCCTGCTCTTGAAAATGAAGCCAAATTCCACAGCAACTTGAAGTCTTTTATAGCTGATGGAATTGGCTAATGTATAATCCTTTCCCATGACTCTTCTAATTTGGATTTAAAAATGTCATGAGCATATTAGGGAAGGAACTATATCTAATGGCGGTATTTATAATTAACCACTGACATCGGTCTACAATACATTTTAATACTAATTGACACATTGTATAGATGATCTAAATGAAATCATTGTCATTGCCATAACAAAAATTGAGGAATATGAGCAATGTTGTTATTTAACTGGCCATGGTACAAATGTGTTTTTTGTCACTTTAAATAGTTTTATGCTAAGAAAACATTGTCCACAAATTGAAATAATATTCACTTAACACTTATAATTCAACTTTTATAAAAACTAAACAGATTGTAAATTACAAAAAGAAATATGCTAATAATAAATTAAAAACTCAGTGTTCTCACTTTTTTAAATGTCAAAATATCTATTTTTGACAAAAATTAAATATCTGCTCAGCTAGCCTCGGAAGAGAGACTTGTGATGATCTCTCTGAAATCCTCTGTAAGGTGGGGGATTCTATAGGATCTGGATCTCTGGGGCCATCTTCCAGAATCCTACTGTCAAGTGTTGCCTTGTCTCCTTTCTCTCTGACCTTTATAGGTTTGGTACACAGACATTGGTGACCTTTGCAGAAAATAAGATGTCCTTCTGCCCATCACCACATTTGCAGTATCTGATAGCAGGATGAAACTATTGTAATGGGAACGTAGTCTGTTTCGCAACTGCTGACAATGTCCCAAGCCTTCTGCTTAGGAAATGCCTTTGCCCCCATGTACATTGACTACAGTACATGAGGATGAGAAGGGATACTCTAGTCTTCACACTGATGGGAAAATATTCTCAACACATGACTGATACAGCAATAAATGTGAATGTAGATGAAGATTCAATGCAAAGAAGTTCTCTGAACAGACTTGAATTCTATCAAGCAGCAGTTGGAGTTTCATTATGTAAACCATCTAACCCAGTGGTGGTTGCCTCCAGTATTTTCTGTGTCGGTGTTTCAGAAGTTGTAGAATGTGAAGGAAATCATAAATTTACTCATTCAGTAAACTCTCAAATGAGTTTCTTGTTTCTCTATAACACTCTGCCTTCTTCTTCCCCCAAGCACTGTTCATTTAATTTTCTTTACATTTTTGATGAGCCGTATCCAACATCAATTTATGTCACATAAAGGCACAGCATCTCCAGCCCCATCTCCAGCAGAAAGCAGACATCATCCTCACAGCTACTGTTTCATCTTCACATTTGATGCTCCTCTTTCCAGCTGTAGATAGGAAAGAGAATTGAGAAATAAACACACAGCTACAACAACAAATATATTTTTCTAAAATGTTCACAAACCCTTTGTTTCTGCTTTATAAAACACAATAATTAATCTTAACTAAAAGCCTGTCAAAGTATACCATAAATTCCTTGGCATGACAAATGAATTTCTCTATGCCTATGATATGACGAATGAATGTATTGTTTCCTGTGATCTCCACTTGGACTAGCTTTATCTTTTTGGTGATGGTTCATGTACAAAGATGCAAAGAGAAACTCGTGTTCACCTTTGCCCTCAGCTTGGTGTATGACTTGTCAGGGCAGAAGTGAGCTAAAGGTTTGTATTAAAGAAAACAATCTGTCACTCAAGAATTTAATTTCACTGAAATTACTGAAAGCAATAATAGCTTGGTAGTGCAGATTTCTTTGAGACCTGTCACCACACCTACCATGTTATTGCGACTTCTTTCCACTGCTCCCCGTTCACACCACCACCACTTGGTCCCTCCCAAACTTGGGAAAGTCCTCTCTGAGATTTCATTCTGTTCATCTTCTGTGGTATTGTGGGTCTGGGCTATATTTTATTTCTCTTTCTTTTGTAAAACTTCTGTCTGTCGATCTGAGTCTCTATAGATATAGTATATCTATCTCCCCGGGAGATGAGATCTCAAGGTGTAAACTCAATGCCATTCAGCTATGCTGTAAGGATACAAGAGAAAAGGTGGGAAGGGAGACGGTTATTGCAAACAGTGATATCATGGGATGGCTGCTTCTTACTAAGAAGAGTGGTCCAGTATTTAGTGCCTCAAAAATGAGTTCGGTAGACTTTTGGCATGAATTTTCCCCCACACCATGAGCTTTTTCTCACAGCCTCAAGACTCCTCACAGGAAACAATCTCCATTGAAGGAACTAGTTAAAGATGTATGATAGTAGAGTGGGGTCAAAGTCTTAGCATGCTAAGCTAAATACTACTTAGTTAAATGCCTCTTGTAGAGCTTGGGTATTTTAGGGTAGTCCACATACTGGAATAGACCCACAGGTCTCACTCTGGATTCCTATGTGGGGCCTTCCCTTCTGTCCCTAGTTAATTGCATAGAGAGCTGTCAGGATATTTTCCTGCAAAGTCGGCTTAGCTGAAACTCTCTGGCTTCTCCATTGAAGAATGAAAGGCTCACCAAGTGCATTTCTTACTTCATCCTGCTCTGAACGAAGCTCACTCTTGCCCCACATCTGTCTAACCCATATTTGTTGAGAACCTTTTTATTGAGGGTGCTAAAAGGATATTTCTTTTCAGACCAGCTTTTCAATATCTCAAATGTACAGAAAAAAATCAGGAAATGATAAAAGGCAGAGCATCTCAACTGTATATATAGGAAAGCGAATTATAGAATTCTGAGTTTTGTGAGTCCCTTTATTCCACTGTGATGATAGAGAGGGTCCTGTAGCTGCTGGCTCACCTTGGCCAGTCACATTAATCTTCAAGGGTTCTCATATAGTCACTCACCCGCAGTAAGCATTTAATTATTTTAAATGATGTGCCTTGAAGTAAAAATTGTTTGGGAAGTGCAATATGAGATATGAATGTACATGCCAGAAGGATTTACCCTGAGTTGCCATATGCCCATGTTTTGGTGTACTTTTGAAATAAAGCGATAAATCTCCACATTATGATCCTCTACTTCATCCTCCTTTGCTGCTGTTCCCAAAGGAACTGCTATCCTGGGAGTGGTAGACACTCCTTAAACAAGCACACTGATGTATGGACACTCAGCAGTCTGTGCTATCAAGAGCTTATCGGTGTTAAATACATGCTGTCATTGGGTGCATTAGATTGCATGTTGGTTTTCAGTAAGCATCATGTTTTTGTAACTGAAGTTTGATTTAATTGTATTTTTTAAATCTCTCTTCTTTCTCCTCTCCACCCTCCTCCCTCTCTCTCTTTTGGTTTATGACAATATACTAAGACCCTCACCCTCTGGAATTCAGTACTTCCACTAATAGGCTGGAAATGATTTATTTAAATAATTTTCAATTTGAAGACTGTGCACCACAGCTTAGACGGCTCCACGGATCTTGGGACATTCAAATGTCTCCTAACCCCAGTTGCTAAGTCAAATACTACCTGAGTTAGCATTCCACTTCTCCTTGGACGTGCCAGATAGGTTTTCAAATGTAAACCGAACGAGAAAATAGATCCTGTCACTACATTGCCGGGCACAACTAAAAATATTAACTTTGCTAGTGGATTGAGAAGAGGCCTTGAGGATGACTCAGTTTCCCTTTTTTTTGCAGAGGTTTTACAGTGTGTTACCTCAGCTTGTTGTATTTATGATGTCAACACATGACTGGGTTGACCGACAGAGGCTGCAGATGGCTTTGGGTGGACCAGTGGAGTTAGTACTTGGGTGTTGGTTTCAGCTTGCCGGTGTGGTTCTTTCTATATCTCTGCCCACTCCTGGCTATAGGATATGAACTTACCTCAGAATGAAAGGTGAAATCTGGAGCTACTCCAGGCCCATTGTCGTTAGCTAACAAGATAGCTTATTAAATTAGGATGTTAGGTAATAATTTTTTTTCAGTTTTTATCAGTATCACTTACTTGGTTGATATTTTAAGGGCTTTGCCTAAGCCATTTTTATTCTCTTATTCAATTTAAATTCTAGATCCTTACTTTATGGTTATTTTACTTTTTAGTCAGACATTGTATTTCTGCTATAATAATTTTAGTTTTTATTAGCATGCACTAAATTACGGTAAGGATTTTCATTATGACATTTCCATGCATATAATGTACTTCCAGCACATGCACCCCAACTACCTGCTCTTATTTACTATACTTACCCTTTCCCATTCAACTTCCATAATATTCATGACTCTTTTTTGTCCCCTAGATTCCACATGTGTGAGAGAGCATACAAAACTTCTCTTTGAGAAGCTAGAGCCCATTTTTCTGCAAATAACATAATTTTATTCATTCTCATGGCTGAATAAAACTTCAGTGCAAATAAACACCATGTCTTCTTTACAAATTTGCTTCCTAGCGTGGAGTCCATCCGTTCTTTGGATGGACCAACAGAATTAGGGTATGAATTTAAGTTCCAGTTTGTCAGTGTGGTTCCACACTCCTCTCACTCTCGGCAAAGGATGCTGGGAAATACTCCCCACCACACATACACACCACCACATACACACACACCAGTGTTTTGTTTTCTTTATGACGGCCTATCCGAACAGACATTTAATCCCAATATCATTGTTTTTGTTTGTGTTAATTTTAGTTTTGTTTTTATATTAGACAGGGTGAAACTTGAAACATAGACTAGGCTGGCTTTGAACTTGCAGCAATCCTCTTGTCTCTGTCTCGCAAAAGCCTTGGTTATAGGTATACACCACCACACTCTACTTTTCCCTGTAGCTTTGATTTTACATTTCTGATGGGTAAAGAGTTATAATTCATATTATTTTATAGCAATTAATGTATTTGATAAAGTAGCTATATTATTATTTTTAGCATGGTTCCCTACTCCATTTCATCATTTCCTTCTATGCTGAATTTACGTTTGAATATTGTGTGTTAGACTCCTGTCATTGAAGATCTATGAATGATAAAATCTTAATCTTTTCTTTTAAAAGGAACAAACAACAACAACAACAACAACAAGAAAAGAACCCTTGCTTTCATTTATTAGTGCATCAAGGTAGAGAACTTTCTACTTCAGCCTGTCCTTCTGTCAACAAGTCTATTTTATTCCTTTGTCTTTTGTTTTGTACTGATAAGAAATCATCAATGAAATGATTCTTTCTTGCTGATACTCTATGTATTTAAGATTTTTCTTTGTTGTAAACATTATGAATTTTCCTTATGTTTTTTTTTAAAGCTGGTCACATGCCAGACCTCACCCAGGGATGGCGGTAGGGCTCAGTGCACCTCATTCCCATCAGAACAGACTGAAGACCTTTTGCTGCTAGTGGTCAGGGAAAGGAGGAAGTTCTCCAAGCGTATTCTAATTATTTACTGAAATGAAAACATTTCTCTGGTTTCATAGGAAGTGGTTTTGTGTATGGTCTTTTAATTACTAATATACCAGACTTGTGGTCTATAGAAGGGTTAGATGGGTAAATCCATCCATTGGGGAAACAACAATAAATCTGGCATATCTACTATATATTTGTTCCAAATGCACTCGACTGCATTGAATCTATGGGTCAATATTGACACAAATCCTGTGTCTAAGGTTTAAGGCACAGATCATTTGTGGTGATCCTTGGGGATGTGCAGTGCTGGATCATATCCTCATTGGGTCTTGTGCCCTTAGCCTGTTGGGATGTAGATCAGTTTCTCTAGGATCTATTCCATAGAGCTTACCACTTCATGCACTTAATGAAATGCACTATCACAAAAAGAATCTCAAGCTTCAAAGAGATTATTGTCAAGAGATCCTTGCTTCAAAATAATATTAATAATACAGACACAGGACTCTGTCTTACCCAATGGAAATCATCTGCCCCTTTAAGAGGTAAAAAGGCAATGATGAGCACATTAAAATTTCCCACTGTTCCTGTTTGGTCTTTGGAGAGAGGTGCTGAGGTGCCACACACCAGTATACCCGACCCTTGATGGAATCCTCCTAGAACCACTTGAGTATAAATTCTTTCCTATACTTCAATTTCTGATGTATTTTTTCACAAGAAAGCTGGTAAAGTGTGGCTTCTAACAGAAATTGTTAAACTGTGATCCATGGACCAAACCCAGTCTGCAAGCAAAGAATAGATTTTGCTTTCTAAATAGCTGGTGTGAAAAAAATATTTATGACATTTAGAATTACATTCAACAGTTATTGATAATGTTTTTTTGAAACTTTTCAGTGTTTATGTTTAAACTATATTGTATAGATTTTTATGAACTACAAGAGGTAGATATTTGTATATAGACCTCATGTCTTGAAATTCTAAAATATTTAATGTCTGGTCCTTTGGAGACTTGGCACTAATGTGGCTATTGAACATATATTGTAGGACTTACGTTATTATGTGAAATAAATTTGAATATGAAAGTCTTTGTTATTGGAGAATTATTATGTTCTGTGATATAAATTACATGAATGAACAATGATCACTAATATAGACTTCTAAAATACATTGGTTGGAAACATGAATGTGCCTCTTCTCAGAGAACTTATACTTTAACAAGAGGACCTGTCAATATCCAACCAACACAATGTTTAAGTATATAAAGAGGTACTGGATGAAAATAGATATGAAAAAAGAAAAAACATGGGGTTGAAAGTAAAATGGTGGTGTGGAGTAAATGAACCTTATTCTTCAATTTATTTTCTTTAAAATAATACACGGCTAAGCTATAGTTGGCAGTCTGGTTACTTCAGGGTACTAAGCCTCTCTGTGTGAAAAGTATGCATATATATCATTACATACACATGTGTTTTCATATATATTATATAATGTGTTGTTTTTTTATACCTATCCCTAGTAACATGATAGTGAAGCAATTTAATTTGCTTTCTTAGCTGTAGGAACTTATTAACATTTTTCTCTCAAGTTGTGTTACAAGTAGAGGGATGATTATCTTTTGAAGTGTTTCTGGGTCAAGATACACTATTCAAAAACAAAATACGTTAATGATCTCCAAGGCTTATGTGCTCTTCTGAGGTATCTGGAAACACTGAAAATCAACACTGCAGATAAAATGTTCTCAGACCCGGCACACCTTCTTACAGAAGCTGAACTTGGGAGGTGTGAGAACTCTCCTTGACAAGTGGTGCAGATAATCCTCTGAAATGGACCATGAACACAGGTCAGCAGTTTTCCAGGGAGACGAACCAGAAAGGAGCAATGTTTGCAGAGTGTTGTCATTAGAGTAACAGTGGATGGCACGGCTTCCTTCCACCGGTGGGCCAGAGAGAGAAGATATAATCCCAGTGTCTGAAGAACTTTCCTTATGAAAGAAATACTAAAAATTCCGTGTTCCCAGAACACAATTACAGCTTCCCTTCACCAGCAACTCCGTTTGTTCTGTTTTAGTTACGTGGGCAATACACCTGAGACTGTTCCTTAGCAATCATTTCAGATTTCTGGTTCCCATGAAAACCTTGATGACAGCGTTACCATGGACATCTGTGCCCATGTGAGTGGCTAGGCTGGACAGGTTGCCCTGCAAGGCCGCATCTCTTAGCAGCTCCTCCCTTTCCTGTAGCCCACTCAGCGTGCAATAAATGCTATGGTATGGGTGGCTAGCCACTAAGAGGACACATACACACAAAATAAAATGAGAGAAAGGGAAAAGAGACAGAGATATAATCCCAGTGTCTGAAGAATTTTCCTTACAAAAGAAATACTGGAAATTCTGTGTGCCCAGCATTTCTAGTCTAACAATATTGATTTTGACTCCTTTAATTGAAAAGCCTAATATCTGCTATTTGTCTTGCCAATAAAAATAGACCAGAATCAGCTGTTAAAAAATTTTTCTATATACTACGGAGTAAATCCAATCCTTGGACAGAGCTAGCATCTTAAAATTCCATTCTTTAGAAGAACTAATTTTCATATCCCTTTAAATTAAAGCATGTGTACTGGCTGGTTTTGCACGTCAATTTGACACAGCTAGAGTCATCAGAGAGAAAGGAGCCTCAGCTGAGGAAATGCCACCATGAGATTCAACTGTAAGGCATTTTCTTATTTAGCAATCAGTAAGGGAGGGCCCAGCCCATGGTGGGTGGGGCCGTCCCTGGGCTGGTGGTCCTGGGTTCTATAAGAACACAGGCTGAGCAAGCCAGGGGAAGCAAGCCAGTAAGCGGCAAACCTCCATGGCCTGTGCATCGGCTCCTGCCTCTGAGATCCTGCCCTGTTTGAATTCCTGTCCTGACTTCCTTCAGTGATAAACAGCAGTGTGGAAGTGTAAGCCTGACAAACCCTTTCCTCCTCAACTTGCTTGTTGTTCATGGTGTTTTATCGCAGCAATAGTAACCCTAAGACAGCATGTATGTACATTGAATACTGAAGTTAGTCGCCAGACGTCATTATGTAGCCTACCTGTATTTGAGAGACTGCCGAGCAGTTTCTCTTTTTGCAGAGAATTTCCTTGACTCCTTTATTACTTAAACAGTAATAAAAAAAATCCACAGATCTACAAAAGTGCCAAGTACCCTACAAATTATTAACATAGTTAACAATATGATGAGGAAATGGTTTCAATATTAGGCACAAAGACAAGTTCATGATTTGGAATTTATCTAACATGATAATAAGCATACTGCATGAGACAGAATCATAAATAGATTTGATGCAAAATTAATCTATTTCTTCCTTTTTAAGAGTCAGTATCGAGCTTTGAACAATAGTTGACGAGAGCCGGTGTGTGAGTTCTTTGTGTTGACTGCCTGTTCGTAAGATACAGACAGTCCCTGGTGAACACAAACAACATTAAAATGAGGAACATGACTAGGACTTGGAGAGAAGTCACTGGACTGGGGATAGAGGCTAGGACCCAGAACAGAAGCAAAGCAGTTGAAGACAAGGTGACAAATGGCTGAAGACCAAGACGCTTAACATCAGAAGGGATGGGAAAATATGATCCCCACAGAAGAAACAGGAGAATAAATTCTCAATTAGAGTGTTCAGTATTTTAAACAGCCCATTCTGCCTGGTGGAGTCTTCACAGTGCAGAAGTCACCAAATTCTAAAAGGACTGCAGAATCCCAACAAAACCTTCCCTCTCTAAACTCCCAGCAGCAAGTTAACTTTGATTCTCAAGTAATTTCTGAACTGTTGTCCAACTCCCGGCCAACACAACATTTCAATTTCCTTATGGATCCTAATTATTATCCTTATTATGATATATCTGGGAAATGCTTCTGGGTACTGTGCTGATAGATAGCTTCCAGGTCAAACCAAGCCAACTTGAACAGACCAGTAGTGATAGGAGGTCTTCCATCTCGAAATGAAGTAGGTAATCTGCACCTGGGAACAAAGATTGGAATGTGCTGTCCTGTCACATGGCCAGGTTGGCCAAGTCATGGTGACACGAATGATATATTCATTCTCAAGAACATATGCCTTGGTCTATTTCTGTTTTCAGAGAGTCTCAAATAAATGGTGCCAGTAGAAAAAAAAAGTGAAGATGTAGCCCAGGAAGAGAGAACCAGCTGCTACACTGAGCAGTTAGCATATATATGTTTCTAAGTCCGTATGTGTGCTAGCAATCCGATGGCAATCCACAATGATCTTAGTGAGCAGTATATGCACAAAGATGGCTCAGATAGTATTGTTTACATCATAGTATTACTGGAGAAGTTATAATGCCTGGGCCTTGGGATAAGGCATCTGGCCCTTCAGTTACTGTGAGGCTAGTATCTCAGTTCACTCACCAAGTCCTCATGCTCTCTACACTTACTGTCTACACATACGTTTTTCAGTATTCATTTTGTGTTAATTCAGTTTTGCTGTATTCACTTGTATTGCTACTTCTGGTCACAAATCTAGCAGCCTTGATGACCACTGTGTCCTCAATACCTGACATACAGTTGTTGTAAGGGATCATTTTAGGTCCGAGTGTAGCTAGGCTACAGTTTTCATGGTCAAACAGAAGCCTAGGTGTGATTGATCATGAAGGTGTTTTCAAAATAGCATTTAAGTAAGTAGGCCTAGAACTACTTGTTTAATCTACATATAGTATAATAATATAGTATTATTATACTATAAATAAAGCAGAGAACACATTTTTATGTGAGGGGATTTCATGCAATCAGCTGAAATCTTTATGGGGAAAAAAGATAAAGGTTTCTAGGAAGAAAAGAATTCTGCATTCAGCCTCTGGACTGAAAGTTCAATTTTCTGTAGCAGGATCACCCTGGGCCTGAGGCTGCTGGCCCACTGTGTAGATTTCAGAATTGCTAGTCCTGGAAATCTTTTACACCAGCTCTTTGGATTTATAATCTGTGAACTACTTGTTTTGATGATCAGAGGTATGGAAGGAACGGGTTTCTTCTAGAGTAGGAGTAGCTTGACATCTGAAAGATCATCTTTCTTGCAGCTATGGAAGAACCTTCTAGGTCATTCAAAAAGAACACATGGATTTTCCTAACATAGAAAGCATCACTGTGAACTCATCTTGATTTAATGACGCTGTCAGCATCCTTTTGAATGTTGTAAAGGCATGCTGCACATACAGCCTGAAGTTCTTTGTGTGTTTGAAGGTTGCCTCTGCTTTATCAAACATTGTGTCTCAGTGGCTGTTGTCCTCTGAAAAAGAAGACCACAGAGACTGAAGAATTAGTTAAGATAGAAAGAAAGATGGATAATATTTTTACCTCTTATGATTGCAAAGAAATAATTGTGATTTGGGATGTCAAATAAGCCTCCACCTTAAAGATTTCATAGTAGAGTTTGAAGTGAAATTGAAAGGAGTAACTTGCTCAAAACTCAGGGGTTTTCTAGATCATTAATAAACGCTGACATTTCACGCCAGGGTATTAGTGCTATTACAACCGTTGATTTAGTCTCATTTTTATTGTGTATCTTATCCTATCCTTTGCAGTCTGATCTAGGGGTCAGTAATCTCTTTTCGTAAAAGCAAAACAAACAACGAACAAGACAACTTCGGGTGGTTTAAATGAGAATGGCCCCTGTAGGTTCAAGTATTTGAGCACTTGTTCCCAGCTGTGGTACTGTTTGGGAAGCAGTGCAGAGGTGCCGGAGCAGGTAGAGCAGGGGATGGGTTGTGAGAGTCCGTAGCCCCACTTTAATTCTAGCTAGCTCTCTGCTTCGTGTTTGCAGTGGAAGATGTGTTCTCTCAGTCCCCTACACCTGCTGCTGTGGCTGCTGCATGCCGCCATAACCCTCAGAAGTCAGGTATTTGGGGGCTATGTGTAACTCCAGCCAAATCTGGTCTAGAATGAGAGAGGAATGGGCGTTTGAAGTAGAATGCCACCATGGCAGAAGTCTAGCAAAATTTCTGTCGCCTCAGTTATACAGAGCTGAGGCTTTCGGTAAAACAGTTCCAGTGATGGCTTGGAAGGGATTGATGCACCATGTAAAGCCACAGCAAAAGCTGGTCAACTGCCGTCACGGCCCCAATCTGGTCCACATTTGCTTTCATAAACCCTTTAAGCTAAGAATAGGTTTTACATTTTTAGATGGCTGATGCAAAATTAAAAAAAATATATATCACACAAAGAAATTATAAAAACTCAAATCCAAATGCTTATACATGAAGCTTCATGTGAACCAAGCCCCACTCCTCCTGTGGCTACTTTTGTGTGACCCTAGGAAGAGCTGAGTCCTGTGGCAGGACTAAGTGGCCTATAAATCTGAAATGGTCTCTGTTTTGGTCTTATAACATCTGCTGACCCCTGCTCTAGACACTAGGCAAAAATATTGATCCAAGTGCTGGGGGTACATGTTGCTGTTGATTCCTTTAGTGCTGCAAGGAAGAAAGATGTGTGGGTGAGAGAACTGGCCAGTTAGCTGATGGGGATGAAAAAGAATAAAGAGAATCCAAACATTTCCATTCTTGAAATATTGGAAGGTGCAGCTGCTTTTAACCCAGGAAGTGAATTAGAAAACAGGGAAGAACTTTGCATGATAAAGCTTGACTGATCTTCAGGCTTGGGACCAGGGTCAAATCCAAGATGCAGCCTCTGAGCTGAAGAAGTGTTCAAGGTACAGCCAGGGCACTAGCACCAGGGAGGTCTTTTTAGTGAACTCAACCCACATCAGCTATTGATATCTCACTGATATCCAAAAGCTCCAAATCTGTGATGGCTTCATGCAAGCGGTAGTGAGGAGAGAAATGCAAGAAAGAGGATGGCAGTGTTGGGGTGGAGAAGTATACATGCGGAGGCAAAGAAATACAACCAAGTTAAGAAGTACCTAGAGGGACATCTGTGGTAATGGCTGCTGGTACCTGGAGTAGACAGGAAATAAACACTTAAAAACTTAACTTTTTGAGATTTAAGTCATTTTTACCAAGTAATCATGTGCCTAAACCAAAATAGACTGTTCAATTGTTGGAAACTAAAAGTGACCACTGGACTGGCAAATATCTATAGATACTGTCCATAACTGTAAAGAGCTGCTTTCCTGTTCAATATTGGATTCAAAAGTTAAATAATTATTGGGCATTTATATGTTTATCTAGTTTCTGAAAACAATCTCAACTTCTAAATTCCTTATTTTGGGGCTCTTAAGCTTTTTAAAAATTTTCTTTTAGTAATTTTCCCAGCTATGTGAAGGCTGTGTGAGCAGGCCACTGTGTTGTTTCAAGCATAAGATGTAGAGCTTAGGTTTCTATGGCTTTCAGTCTCCACACCCAGTGACTCAGTGTGGAGCCTTAGGCGACATAGCTTAACAGATTTGTTTCATTTTCCAAGATGAAAGGCTGCTAAGACTGACCTCTGAAACCTTTCCAAAGGTTTATCCAATACAAAAAATTATAACACAAATACAATTAATGTTTCTGTGTAATAGGCACCACCAAAGATTCAGGATAAGCCAACGACAAGCAACATGTTTGGAAAGTGCTTTCTGTTTGGGCTGAGCCCCTCTAACAACTTTGGGTTCAGTGAAAGTCAGTCATTCAAGCACGACCGTTTGCTGTCAGCCTCTACTGTGAGAGCTCAGCAATGAGCTGATACAGTACAAAGACTTGCTGCCATTCACTGGTCCATTGGCCGATGGAGCTCTGAGTCACCCCAGCACTAACCCATCTCATTTCTCTGCAATCCCCCCTAAAGAAGGTATTGATCCAGCTCTCCAAGGTGGCAGAGCGTCTGGTACCCGCTACCTATCTGTCCCTCCAATCACTTGTGAGAGACTGGAAACTGTCACTCTGCACTTTTATCATCTTGGCTGAATTTATTTCCCAAGGACATCCTAAAAGAGTTGGAAAGTTGTCATGTCCACACGACCACATCTGTTAAAGGACAGTGATTCTCAGACTATGGCCCCTAGGGAACTGCAGTGTCTGTCACCTTGGAACTTGTTAGAAATGCAGCTTCTTGAATCATACCTAGACCTACCTAGTCACAGCCTCTAGGGAAGAGCACAGCAGCCTGGGCTTTGACAAACTCTTTGGGGGTTCTGAGGCCTGTTAACATTTAGGGATCGTCGCTCTTGAAGGCCATTTGTCAGTGAGAATTCAGACCACAACTTCGAAAACTAAAACAAAACATTAGCAAATGTGAGACAAAAGCAAAAGTGTTCCAATTATTTGGAATTGCCCTGGTGTGATTACATCCAAAGTAACTTGTGGGGACAGAGGGCAGGTAGAAATGAATCTTCTCTGCAGTACGAAGCCTGCTGACAGAGGTCTGATGTGGGGCAATTGAAACATATATCAGCTTGGAATTTGGATCCCAGCATTGCCTTTCCAGATTAGTAAAGATAACCCAAAATGAGAATGGGAATTTTCACCATATACAAATAAACTCCATGTGCATGTTGAAGAAGGTTGATCATGACTACATAGACAGAGGAGAGTAAATTAGGTTTGAAGCAGGGAGCAATATCACCAGATTGGAATTTTAGAAAGCCAGTTCTGATAACCAGGTGGGGTGGTGCATGCCTCTAAACCTGGCACTCAGGAAGCTGAGGTAACGGATTGATGTCAGTTTGAAGCCAGCCTGGAGTACACAGTGAGTTTCAGGTTAGTCTATGTTATAGACCTAGATGAGAGAGAGAGAGAGAGAGAGAGAGAGAGAGAGAGAGAGAGAGAGAGAGAGAGAGAGAGAGAAGAAAGCAATTCTGGTGGCATTGTGGTATGGGATAGGAGTTTGGATGCAGAGAGCTAAGATGATGATGATGGAGAGAGATGACCGGTTGCTGGAGTGAAGTGAAGGTGTACTTGTGTTCCTATGAGCTAAAGGATTGGGGTAGAGGGGAGGACAGTGGTGTTTTGTTTTGTTTTGTTTTTTAATAGTTTTCCCCGCCCACACCACCTACCCAGGTTAATCAGCGTTACTCAGCCCCACATTTCAGCACGCAGACTCTTCTTTTATTAGCTGAACATTGCGCAGCTGATGATTTCTTTCCTGGGAAAATCCCCCAGTCACCGTCGGATTTCCCAAATCAACTTCCCACATCTGCATAAATTCTGCCTCACTCCCATCCCCTTCGCTCTATGCTCTGTCTTCTGAATTCTCCTTGGTTGTACTTGGTGGGTTGTTCTTGGCATAAACAGATGCAACAAGTGTTCAGGATTTACTTATCTGCCTATTGTATTTTCCTTATTAACTGTGAGCTCTGTGAGGCAGGGATGGAATTTATCTGCACTTACTCCAGAATAAAAAACGGAAGCATTTAGCGTGTAAAGATCCATTCTAGATAAAATAGTGAATGTCCTTGCTACTCGAAAGAGGAAGATAGTAAAACAAATGACAGGGAAAGAAAATAAGCAGCATTTGGAGGCCAGGAAGAAATGTATTTCAAGGGATACTGTTGTACAGAGCCATCAGGAAGGCAGCATTTGAGCAAGCCCCTGAAGGTGTGAGGGGGTGAGCACTGTGAGGCTTGCGGGGAAGCATTTCTCAGAGGGAATGGCAAATACAGTGGCCGTGAGGTAGGAGTGGCCTTGGCTTAGTTGAGGGATAATATAAAAGTGACCAAAAGATCAGAGAAGCTGATCATAGCAGGACTTTAAGACCATGGTTACCATTTGACTGCCTCTGAGGGAGGCAGCGAGCTCCAGAAGTTCTGGGAATAGTGCTATCCTGATTTATTGCATTCCTAAAATATCAGTAGGGGTGTGTACTGAGATCGCAGGGATGAAGAGTGGAGCAGGAGTCCAGTGAGAAGAGTCTACAGGGTACAGACAAAGATGGGGTGGGGACAAAGGCGGGGGAGGGGGACGAAGGCGGGGACAGTGGAAGCAGAGGAATGGGTCCTGGGTTTATCTTGAAGCCGATCATTTGACAAGGGACTGGGTGTAAGGTAGGAAGGGGAGACATTAAGGGATTCAAAAACTGGCATGGGGTGGGGGTTGATTTAAAAAAAAAAAAAAGACGTAGTTCCATTCCTGTGGATGGAGAAAGCTCTCTCTGGAGTGATCTGCTGGATTTTGATGGAGTTGCTTGAAAATGCTGGCCAGGCAAGCCGTGACTGCATTTCAGCTTTAGTTCCCTCTGAGAAATGCTTCCCCTCAAGTCTCACAGTGATCACTCCCTCAGGTCTGAGCCGTAGATATGTGATTGAGCCTTGCCAGCGCGTAAACGATTAAGTTCACAAAATGGAATGCTGCTCAATGTATCTGTCCATTTCCAGTGCTTTTTAGCACGATGTCTTACACAGCAGATACTCACAAATATTTTTGAGTAAATGAAAAGACTAGTACAATTTAGATTCTCAGAACTACAAAGAGTGCTATCCAGAATACTCAGACTAGATTTAGATGTAACCTGGTAAGAGGGGGGGCTCCTTACATAGCTTCCTCTCTGCCATTAGTCAGTGACATCTTAAAGTAATTGGCTGTACAGCTTGCAAATGCCTCCGCATGCCCCCACCCCATATCTACTTCTTATTCTTTTGAGTGTTTTTTTTTTAAATTTTTTACTTATTTTTTTTTTTTTCGAGACAGGGTTTCTCTGTGTAGTTTTGTTGCCTGTCCTGGATCTTGCTCTGTAGACCAGGCTGGCCTTGAACTCACAGGGATCTGCCTGGCTCTGCCTCCCGAGTGCTGGGATTAAAGGCATGTGCCAACACCGCCCGGCTGTTTTCTTTTAATTTTACATGTTTTCTGTAGAACTTATTGAGTGTGTTTTGGTAATTTTCATAACATGAAATTATGTATGATTCTTGACTTATATTATTTCCTCTTTCCCTACATATCATCTTTCATAACCTTAAACGTGAAAATTGCCAGTAGCAGCTTATTACCTCAAATATTTACAACCCTATAAAATGTGGCTCCCATGGAAACAGGGTCTGATGAGGGCACCTTTCACTGTTAACTTCTAGATCAGCAGAAGACTTGCTTCTTCCCCCAATCTATGCTTTAGCTGAAAAACAACAACAAACAAAAAACTGAAACCAAAACAACAACAACAAAACCCACAAAATGTATCAATTTGCAATGAGTTGACAAACAGCGCTTTCCATAAACCAGTGCTGAAGAGAACTCAGCATGTCTGGGATTTTGTCAAGTTAAAAAATTACTATGTGTAGTCCAAAAGAAAACTTTACATTAAAAAGAAATCGTTGGTTTTTGTTTTGTTGTTTTTAATTCTTTGCTTGGTTTTTTGAGACAGGGCCTCACTTTGTAGCCTGACCCACCTGGAACTCACTATGTAGACCAGACTGGCCTTGAACACATAGATCAGCCCCCAAGTGCTGGGGTTAAAGTTGTGTACCACCGCATCCAGCCCCCAAATTTATTGTTTTACACTTTCATAGATTTATATCATAAATTTTAGTCATTTTCACCCCCCACTTCCCCTCTATAATTTTCTTTCCTCTCCCCCTGAAACCCTTCACTCCAGCAGAATACTGATTCTTTCATGTCTTCTTCTTGTGTGTTTAATTAGAGGTTATTGACTGAAGCAAGGGCAGCATATCAGTGGCTACACCACTGAAGAAAATGATTCCTCACTCCTGCAGCAACATTTAACTGCCCTTAGTCCCACAAGGAGGGGCGAGGTTTCACCCCACACATACACCTCAGCACCTCAATTAGTGATGACGTGTCACCAGGCCCAATCTTGTGTAGCTAGCCACAGCTAAAGTAAATTCATGAGTGTACTGCCCATGCCATTTCATAAAATGTTGTAATCATGCATATGCTCTACTTATGGGATAGTATGATATTTAAACATGTGCATACTTTTTGCAATGATTAGATTTGAATAGTTAGTATATACACCATTTCAAATACTTATAGTCTTTGTGATGAGAAAAAGTCCCTTCTTCTAGTCATTTTGGAAATAGCATGTTGTCGGTAAAGGTAGTCACCCAACAGTACAGTGAAACATTGGAACATATTCTTTTCTAATTATTTCATTTATTTTTGAGATTATAAGAAATTTAGTTCATTTTCTATATCCCTTTCATCCATCCAAACACTCCCAAATACCCTTCCTCATTCTCCTTCAAATTCATGACTTTTTTTTCTATTAATTGTTGTTACATGTATGTAGAACATATTCTTGTTATGTATAACTGCACTTGTTGTTCAATTCCCTCACATACACATATTTCTCAGCCTCTGATAAATGCCACTGTATGAACATGTGTACAGGTAGGCAAAACACACATACACGTAAAATTTAAAAAATACCTAGGAATAAGCCTAATCAAGGAAACAAAAGGCACCTACAATGAATATTTCAAAAACAAGCAAACAAAATCCTAACAAAGAAATAAGGAAGACATTAGAAGATGGGAAGGCCTTCCATACTCGTGGGTCAGAAGAATCCACATTCCCAAAATGGCTACCCTACAAAGGCAACATACAGGTTCGATGCAATCTCCACCAAGATCCCAGGGGCCTTCTTCACAGTTATAGAAAACGATCTTTAAAATTATATGGAAGCACAAAAGACCACAAATAGCCAGTGCAATCCCCATCAAAGAAAACACTGCAGGAGCTATTCCTGATGTTAGCTTATACTAGAGAGCCACAGTTACAGAAACAGCATGGTACTACACCAAAAATATGCAACAGACCAACAGAATAGAAAACAGACCAAGATAGAACTCCTTGTAAACAAAGCTACCTGACTACTGCTAAAGAAGCAAAAAACAAACAAACAAACAAAAAAAGCCAACATTGGAGGGAAAACAGTCTTTAACAGACAGGGTTGGGGAATCTGGACAACAAAATGTAAAATTGGATCTCTAAACCTCACCCTTGGCAAAACGACAAAAGGATCAAAGGCTTCAGTATCAGACCCAATACCCCAAAACTGCTTGAGGACAAAGTAGGGAGTATGTTTTAATGCATCCATATAGATAAGAATTTTCTGAACAGGACTTTGGTAGCAGAATAAATAAGACCAGAACTGACAAATGGATCTCATGAAACCAAAAAGCTTCTGTATAGAAAATAAACAAACAAAAACCAAACTATCAATCAGGAGAAGAGGCAGCCCCACAGAACGGGAAAGACTATTTACCAGTTATACATCTGATAAGGAATTAGTAAGTAGAATAAAAAAGAACTTAAAAGAAACACTAAACTTCAAGAAAACAAACAACCTAATTAAAAAGCAAGCTTAGGAACTGTTTCTTTGGTCTTTACTGCTGTGATAGAACACATGATCACATGCAGCTTGATGAGGGAAGATTAATTTCAGCTCACAGTTCCATATCACAGCCTATCACTGAGGAAAGTCATGGCAGGAAACTGGAGGCGGGAACTGGTGCAGAAGCCACGGAGAAGTGCAGCTTACTACCGACTTGTTCCTCATGACTTACTCAGCTTTTTTTTCTTATGTATAACATCCAGGACTAGTCACCAGCCCAGGGGTGGCATTGCCCACACTGAGCTGGGCCCTCCCACATCAATCACCAATCAAGAAAATACACCATAAGCTTTTCTCAATTCGAGTTCCTTCTTCCAAATTGACTCAAGCTTGTTTCAAATTGATATAAAACTAGGGAGTACAGCAACTAAGTGGAGAGATCTTGAAGGAAAAATTATAATGGTCAGGAATGCTTTAAAAAGTGCTCAACGTTCTTAGCCATCATGGAAATGCAGATTAAAATTATTTTGATATTTCAGTTTACCCCAGTCATATTGGCAATCATCATCTGTACAAATGACATTTTTAGGATCTTAAGACTGATGATCAAAGCATTCACCCTATTGTTGAAGAAGTGAGTTGTGCTTGTCAATTTATAACTTAGTTTACAAATACAGATCATAAATACTGAAGGTGACTCATGGTTATCTGATCATTTTTTTTTGCTGGACATTCATTGGAAACTATCATCCTATAACTTCCTGATTATTTTGAGAGACTGAACATTCTGGGGTGGGGGAATGAGAAACTATTGAAAGAAAAAGGAGGCAAATGGGCCAACTTACTTCAGTTTGAATGATATCACTCTATAAAGATAGACAAAAATCTCACAGCAAAACTTCGGTTCCACTGGCTCTTACAATCTTCCTGCCTCATCTTTCCTCTTCTACTATGATCCCTGCGCCTTAGATGCCAGAGCTGTGCTGTAGACGGATCAGTTGGGGTCATGCTAACTGCATGGTCACTTCTTCTTTGCATTTTGATCTGTGGTGGCTTTCTGTAACAGTCTCTGTCTGCTGCAAGGTGATATTTCTTTGATAAAAATGAGACCTGTATTTATATGTGGGTATAAGAGTAAATATTTAGAATGTAGCTAGAAATATCAGAGAAGCTTCACCCATGAATTCTCATCAACATAGTTGCCTAAACAATACCAGAACAAGGACACCAGGAGATACGCTAATGTGGAAGGAGGAAATCTAATGGGGCCTCAACCCTACACAAAGAACTACACAGAACTAAGGGATGCCCGGAGCAGAAGAAGTAGTAGTTCCCCGGGGAAAAGCCTCCACATTGGTTAATACCAAGTGGCCAGCCCAGAAAAAATATACATGCAAGTAGCATTATATGGACTGAACAGGTTGTATTTATGTGTTTGTGTGCGTGTGTGCGTGTGTGCGTGTGTGCGTGTGTGCGTGTGTGTGTGTGTGTGTGTGTGTGTGTGTGTGTGTGTGTGTGTTTTATGATAAAGAAATAGAGGCCATGAGTTTGGTAGAAAATAAAGGAATATATGGAAGGGTTGGATGGAAAAGAGGAAAGGGAAGGGGGAAATGATGTAATTGTGTTTTAATTTCAAAAAGTACAAAATTTGGAAAGACTTTGAACTTATCATTTAATTTGTTCTCTGCACAACTTTTAATTAGGAATGTAAAGTTTGTTCAAGATAATTAAGATGCGTGAACAAGACAGTGCCTGTGGATTTCAGATCCCCGCACCTAATCATGATGATAAAGACTGAGGAAAAAAATAATTTAAAAATTGTTGCTTTGCTTAGCACTTCAATTAGTTCTCATTTGACTCATGAGGCCTCTTCAGCGTAAAATGGTTGTCTCCTTCTCCTCCTTCTTCCTCTCTCTCTCTCTCTCTCTCTCTCTCTCTCTCTCTCTCTCTCTCTCTGTCTCTCTCTCTGTCTCTCTCAGCATCCATGCTTTCCCAGCATTCTTTATTTTAGCAAAGCCCTATCACTCAGGCTAATGTTAGCTCTTGGTGCCTCCAGGATAAAATCATGTGTCCGAGATCGAAGCACTCCTCCATCTCCAGTGCTACCAGCCTGACCCATGATGCTGCTGCCTCTCATCTCTCCCTCGGTGGAGTGCAAGAGGCTCTTCAGTGGTCTCCAGCTTTCTGTTACCACCCACTTCCTCAACTGTCCTTAACTCAGGAGCCAAAGTGATGGCATATGCCTTTCCTCCATGCAGAGCCTCTTAGCGACTTCCATATCTCTCAAAATCAGTGGTGGAAATCTTTTCTTGATCTGATCTCCCATTCCCGTTGTGACATCATCCCACCCTTCTACTCCAGCGGGAGGGAGAGCAGGGTTTTTCTCAATCTGATTTCCTTTTCACTTTGTGACATCATCCCACCCTTCTACTCCAGCGGGAGGGAGAGCGGGGTTTTTCTCAATCTGATTTCCTTTTCACTTTGTGACATCATCCCACCCTTCTACTCCAGCGGGAGGGAGAGCGGGGTTTTTCTCAATCTGATCTCCCATTCCCGTTGTGACATCATCCCACCCTTCTACTCCAGCGGGAGGGAGAGCGGGGTTTTTCTCAATCTGATTTCCCAGTTCACTTTGTGACATCATCCCACCTCCCTACTCTTTCCTCTGCTCCAGTGAGAGGAAGAGGGACTTCTCATTCTGATCTCCCATTCACTGTGTGGCATCATCTCTTCCTTCTCTTTCCTCCACTCCAGCATACTAGATCAAACACCATCTTAGTCAAAGGATTTGCACTGGCTCCTTCAGAAAAGCATGCTTCCCCACAGGATGATGTCATTTGCTCAGCCCCTTTGAATATTTACTCAAGTGTCCCTTTCTCACTAAAGGTGGTCCTGGCAACCTTATCCAACCTCACAACAAAGCCTTTTGTCACTAAAGCCTCTTTGTCTTCCTCACTAATTTCTTCTTTTTAAAAGTTATTGCTGCGGATGTCTTTATGCATCATTTATCTTTGTCCCCTGACTGTCACCGTCCATATTCCTTGAAGACAGAGGATTTGTCATTTGTGTTCTGGTAAGCCTCTGACACACAGTTGAACTCAATAAACGTTTTCAGAAATATTGTTGATTGAATGAATAAATACAAGAGTAATTAAGTCTCTAATTAACAGTAAATTAAAAACAGTTCTCCCTTAGCCAATTATCACCCTGTCTTCTCACACACTGGAAAATAGACATTCTCAGCAACTGCTGCAGGGGATTCCAGCATCCCCTGAGATCCCTGGAGGAGTCCAAGGCTTGACATTCTTCAGAACACTAATTAGACCTCCCATTCCCAGAGACAAGAGGGGAGGTGGTGGAGAGAAATCATTCCTTCCCCATTTTTCAAAGGCAGGTTGCTTTAACTTCCAAATAGCAAATAATAGCACTGAGTTCTAAGACATACTGATACTAGCACATTGATATTTATATTTGTCATGATTTCTATAACTATCTGTGTGTGTTGTATTATATGTATGTAAACACATTCAGAAGTACAGTTGAATCTTAAAATGTCTTTAGCTTTGTTCTTACTATGTACTCTATCACCATAAAAGTCTTCTAATTGTGGTAAAATATACCCAAAGTGATGGAGCATTAGTAATAATTTTTTCTATTTAAAAATATATTACATATTTATTTACTCATGTGTGTGTGTGTGTGTGTGTGTGTGTGTGTGTGTGTGTGTGTGTGAGAGAGAGAGAGAGAGAGAGAGAGAGAGAGAGAGAGAGAGAGAGAGAGAGAGAGAAGGACATACATGTGGTGGTCAGAGGACCACCTGCAGGAATCAACTCTTTCCTTCCAGTGCATGGGTCCCAGGAATTGAAAAACATCTTGTTAGGTTTAGAAGAAAGTGTATTTATCTGCTGAGCCATCTTGTTGGCTTGATTTTCAGTTTTATAGTGTTATGTATGATTTGATTAAACTTTCAAAAAATTCATTATTTTATAATCAGAAAAGGCAATATCTACTGTGAAAATAAGATGACTAATACTTTCCAAGTTATAATCTCTCTAGAAAACAGAATTGTGACAATGAAAACCCCCTATAAAACCAGTGCCATAGCATTTTGTGCGAGATAACTGGAAAGTTCCGGAACAGGGCAACATGGGAGAGTAAAAGCACTACGTATCATAGTTGCATCAAAGAAATAAGTTTCTGCTTCTGGTCAGTCTCACCCTCCCTGCCACAGAATGCAGAGACTGAGAACACTCCCAGACTCAGGTCTCTCCTTCCTGAGAGCTTTTGCTTCAGCGAATAATGTTGGGAATAATGTTGTGTAGACCACCTCTCCTCTGGGCTGCAGAAAAGAACTCCTTCAGGGTTGTTTGCTCGGCTGTGGGCTTTTTCAGGAGAGGAGTGTAGTCTTGCTTATTTCCAACCAATGTGTGTTTATGTTGTCAGGTTGGAGATCATGGCCTCATTCACGTCACCCCCAGTGTTCCTAGCTATGCTGGCTGTGGTTCTGAACACAGTGGTGAGTTACCCTCGGGATCCTTTCACCACACTTCCAATCTCAGTCTCCTATTCTTTCAGGATTAAGAGATAGATTATCTGTGGAGTTTTTCATATGTATCTCCTGAATCAGGGCTGAAAAGCGCATTTTTCACCTCCATTTTCAAATCATAAATAGGAGTCTGTAGAATATACAATACACATCATAGGAATTAGAAACCACTCTTGATTTTTTAATGAAAGTTAGAAAGCTAAAGAACACATACACTATGGAATGCATGATCTTTCCATTCAAAGAATTTGTATAATAAAAATCATGGAGACATCATTTTACTTTATACACATATAAGATACAATTTTTTTGGTAACTTTTGTGTAACATTGGTAAGGTATTTAGCAATGCACATACTGTGGATAGCCTAACTTTAAGATATGAAATATGAAACACAATTATGGGCAAAGTAAATAAGACTTACTAACAGATTACTATGTTTTCTTCTTTACAGTGAAGAACCTTTCTCATTAATAAAGCTCATCCATCATATTGTTACACTTGTATCAATACCCTTCCCTATGATGACGGTCTCAGACAATGTGACCAATACTCTTTTATGAATGGGAGTTTAACACGTGAACATCTTTAGTGAATCAGACAGCATGGTGTGGTGTGGTATGGTGTGGCTTTCTGTTGTGTCCCTGGGTTCTACCGCTGCATAACTTATAAAAGGAAATGAGGGGTGTTTAGGAGATGCCAAGTGGAGACAGAGTTAGGCTGAACAGGGCAGGACAGGTAAGCATTGGCCGGAGCAGGGCAGTTAGGTCCCTGCTATATTGAGACCTAGAAGGAAACTCAGAAAGTTTGAAAGCAGGAAGGCCAATGAGACGAACAGTGCCAGAAGGGCGGTCACTCATCTTGGGGGGAAAAGTGGTGATGGTTAGGGTTGTACTGGGAGGCTGGCGGGAACCTGCAGAGATGGACACAGGGAAGCGGAGTCTACCAGCACACAGGGGGCCTTGTGAAGTAGGCTTATTCTGGACTGGTAAGATCTCCTGGGAAGACATTGGGAGGAGCAGGTTTTACAAAGTTTTGCCGGAAGCTCAGAGATACAGGGCAGGGAACCATGGAGCTGGCCTGGCCTAACTGCCTTGAAAGGCATGGGGTTTTCAGGTTAGAGTCCGTGGCTCCTGGAGCACAGCACGCCTTCCAGCTCCTGAGAGAGCAACACACTCCTTCTGGCAGTAAAGCAGCATTCAGGCCGATTTGTGTCTCTCTGTGTGTTCCTTTAGTGGTCCAGGAAGTATGGAGGCCTGACAGAACAATTGGTCTTAGACATTAATCTTGCATCTCCTGTGTAGCTTACAAACTCCACTGTATCCTGGCAACTACAGCTGTATTGATCCTGGCAATTGTCATGATATTCTGTTTCTGATAAAGGTATAAAAAGTCTGATGGCTCTCAATAAAACTGTTACAGCCTCAGTCTTGCTGTGCCCCCTCCAAGTGACCTGATTTAATTCCCCAGGCCACATCAAGTGACCTTGACCAGGTAAGTAAGTGCAGGCACTTAAAGTACAGTCTCTTTGGGAGAGCCCTGCCCACCATTTCAAAGGTCCCCTGTAGCTAGAGTTTTCCTGCCTGGCCCACAGTCAGGACAAATCTCTCTCACCTGCCAGTCCCACAGCCACTCAGACCTGACCAAGTAAACACAGAGACTTATATTGGTTACAAACTGTATGGCCGTGGCAGGCTTCTTGCTAACTGTTCTTACAGCTTAAATTAATCCATTTCTATAAATCTATACCTTGCCACATGGCTTGTGGCTTACCGGCATCTTCACGTGCTGCTTGTCATGGTGGCGGCTGGCAGTGTCTTCCTCACCCAGCTTCCTGTTCTCTCAATTTTCCTCTCTGTTAGTCCTGCCTATACTTCCTGCCTGGCCACTGGCCAATCAGTGATTTATTTATTGACCAATCAGCAACACATTTGACATACAGACCATCCCACAGCACTTCCCCTTTTCTTTTCTTAAAAAGGAAGGTTTTAACCTTTACACATCTCCAAAGTCAGCTTGGTATATTTGGGAATTTGGGCATAGCTTCTCTTACTACTTCCTGCTGGAGGGGGGCGCTGAATCTTTTGGGGACACAAAGAATATTTTAGGATTATGGAGTAGTCCATGAGGGTGTATCGTTTGAGCCAGTTGCCTTGAAACGGTTCTGGATGTTGGATCATCTGGGCCATGGTGTCATCAGAGACCTTTCAGGTGGTCTTGGCTGGTCAAACCTGATGTATCTTAATCTGGAACAAACCCATAGCTTCTGGCTTTCTGTGGAAACAAAAGCAGAGCCTCCTTTCCAAAGCAACATATCCTTACATCCAAATTTTGAAGTCAAGGTACCTTTAAAATATATATTTTGGCATAACTTAACAGCTTTTGTAATCAAATGTTTTTCTTCAGTTATGAATATCAAAGAGAACATAATCCAGATTCTCTGTGTGGTAGCCATCTTTATGTGGCTTATTTTTTATATTAGCTTGAGCCTATTGCTTTAAACTGTAGCCTTCTAAGCCTGAAATGGCACTGGCGCTGTGGTTGCTGGCTCCGCCCACTTCAGCTTCCCAACGTGGCGGTGGTATGTTTTCCGCCAGCTCTGGGAGCCATCAACTCTCAGAAATAGTGGGTCTATGCTCTATACTTCTCTGGATTTTACTATGTGTTTCTTGCTTGATATTGTTTGCATTGGTTGTAGTTCCATCTTATCTAGGTCAATGTCCCTCATTATTCCTGGACAATATTTGATAACCATTCCTTTGTATATAGTCTTGTATTAGGTTAGAACTTTCTTATTTAGACAAAAAGGGGGAGATGTAGTGGGTAGTCATTCCAGCTTTGATCTGGAAGTTCCAACCCCCATTGAGACTTCGGCAACTGTCACGCCTACAATGCGGGGCCAAGGGAGGCACCTGGGGACCTGAGATCTGGATCAGCGAGTGCTCTCTCCATGCCGGGACCCTGGATGGTGGAGGTGGACCAAGCAGAGCTCCAGAGAACACCGCTGGACTGCGATACACCTTCCCCAGACCCCGCGACCTACCTATCCCTTAATTTGTAAGTTATGCCATTAAATAAATCTCCTTTTAACTATGTGGAGTGGCCTTAATAATTTCAACAATAGTCCCCCAGTATTGTCACAGGTGAAGCAGAAGCCTGAGGGTGAGGTAAGCTATTTGAGACAAGTGAAGACACATGCAGGAGAGAGAGAGAGAGAGAGAGAGAGAGAGAGAGAGAGAGAGAGAGAGAGAGAGAGAGAGAAAGAGAAAGAGAGAAAGAGAGACAGACAGAGTCAGACAGAGACAGACAGAGAAGGGGGGAGAGAATCTTTATAAAGTAGAGAGGGTGTTCAGGAGCTGGAAAAATCCAACCATCGTTGCTTTGACATTTTCTTGACAACATGTCTATATCAATCAGGACCCAACCAGGAGCACAGACAGAGTTTGGCTCTGAGACAGTGTTAGCTGGCCAAACACAGTCAGGCTAATGTTAAAACTCTATAAGTCTTCCCATTTTTGTGGCAGCTGAATTCATGAGGATATGAAGATATTACACAAACTTTCAGGAAGCCACAAACAGCCACAGACAGAGGTCAAGTAGAGAAAGATAGATAAAGAAAAGCAGGAAATGGAATCCCAGAGGCTAGGGAAAGTATTCTAGATAGGAATTGGCTTAGAAAGAAGTTGTTTTTTTGTTTTTGTTTTTTTAATTAGTAGAGCCCTTTGAGAAAGCAAGAAATTCTGGAAATCTATTCAGTTAGACAGCTTTGGTGAAGAGAGTGAGAATATTTTTGTGGGAATGCTGGGAATTCCCACAGCGGAGCAAGACGTGGGGACGTGCAGAGTAAGTGTACACCCTCCTTTGAGAAGTTACACTCTGAGAGACAAAAAGGTTGTTTCAAAAGCCTCCTTGGCCTGTAATACTGGCACTAAGAAGGCTGAGGCAGGAGGATCACAAGTTCAAGGCCAGCCTAGGCTCCATAGTGAAATCGTTCTCAAGTAATTAACAGTAACAATAAAACCTCATCCTTCTTGGAGAGATGGAGAGATTGGCATCCAGCGCACAGGTACAGTGATTAATAAGATGTATTGTTCTGGTAATTTTAGTATAAATAAGTTTTGTAATTGTCGCACAGTTATTTCCTAGACTTGGAATGTTACCACACATAATACCCATTCCTGAGGTCATTGCTTCTTTCAGAACAGGTGGGTTTCAGTTGCTTCTCTGAGCAGCTCTCGGTGTCACCTGATCCTTGTCCCCAGCTCCAACTACCACCATCCTTTCCTTAGTACTATGTCTTAAATCAGGAGACTCCTAAATGTAAAAGTAGATCTTCTTGTTATGTGTTTTTCCCCTGCAACATACCTAACCAAGAGCATTGATTTACTTTCCTAAAGCTGCTGGTTAAGGCACTTAAGAAATGTGTTACTCAGAGCACTTATAGCTTTCAGAAGCTCTTGGATGAACAGCAAATGCTACATCACACAGCTTTCTCACTTCAAGTAGTTTTGAATGTTTTCATTGAAGGATTTCACTCCAAAAATGTTTCTAGCCATGAGATTTTATTTTTATATTTCTTTTTTGATTGTTTCTTTTGCCTGATCTCTCTCTCTCTCTCTCTCTTTCTCTCTCTCTCTCTCTCTCTCTCTCTCTCTCTCTCTCTCTCTCTGTCACACACACACACACACACACAGAGAGAGAGAGAGAGAGAGAGAGAGAGAGAGAGAGAGAGAGAGAGAGAGAGAGAGGGAGAGAACTGAGTACACAGATTTCACCAAAATTGGGTTTTAATTTCCTGTGTTACTATTACTATTACTCAATGACACACTCATTTTGGGTAACAGTTTTTAGATCTTTTAAGCCAGGAGTCCATACTTTTGCCTTATGGAAGGGTTCGACATAAGGGCAAAAAGAAGCTGCCATGGAACATTTCAGCATCACCCCTCTTCTTCCTGCAAAGAAAGTGCCGTGTGTGCTCCTCAGAAATCCATCCATCTGCTTTCACATCAGAGGTTAACATTCGGCTCTCCGTTGGTTTCAATAAACTGTTATTAAGTGCCAATTATGTGCCAGACGTTCCTTCAATAAAGGCAGATACAACAGAGTAATCCAAACAATGATCCCTTAAAAATATAATATAGGGAGAGATGAAATAGGTAAGGAAATACTTTATGAGCCACAGCGGGGGTAGTGGGGGACCTGTGCTATCCAGAACAATGAGCCAGACTTGGAGTGAGTGGGAAAGGGTGAAGGACTAAACCCTGAAATTGGAGAGGCCAAGGTGGGTACCAGTATCAGAATCCAGTCAGGCTGTGGCATTTTCCAAGGAGACAGTAAAGAACTATAGGGACAGGGCAATGCTCACAGATATTCATTAAGGCTCCTTACCTGTAGGCGGCCCTGGAAACAGGATTCTCCTTACGGGATCTATTTCACAAGAGTGCATTTCACCCCGAACCACTGAGCTAAATCACAAGACAAATGTTTTTATTTAAGACACATCTCTTTAATTATCATCTTGTGACTTCCTCCGTGTAGCATGGCTCCCTTCCTTGAGTCAAAAGAGAAACAGAACAGAATTCAGGACTGCATTTGAGGACATTTATAGTAGATACAGCAGCCATTAAGGTGTGAAGACTTTATAGACCTGCAGTCCCTTGGCACATTCTGTCCATTTAAGGCTTTTTATCCTAACACTGAATCTGGTGTGTTGCTACTACTTAAATTGTATGTACATGCCAACAAGCAACAATAGCACCTCATACTGGTGATAGATAATTCCACCAAATAGACATGTAAGTGTAGAGGTCTTCCCGGGCATGAATGATGTCAACCAGCACTCTGAGCCTCATGATAGCCAAATAGGTCTTTTTGAGGGAAGTAGAATCACAAATATCCATAAAAAGAATACTTCATTTGTCAGTTTGTAAAATACACCCATAAATTCAGTACCTATGTAAAAACGCCAAAGATCTTGTTTTCATTTGGGGAAAATTCAGCTTTTAAATATTATGTCAAAAATGTGCAGCTGAATGCTTTACTTTGGGTATATTAATTCCCGAGTTGTTGAAAAAAAAAAAAAAAGGCATCAGCACACTTTCATGCTTGGTATAATATGGGTGTGTCCTTGCTTCCCGGAAGCCCTCTTCAAACTCAGATTCCTTGTCCTCTGAATGTGTCCCCTTCCTGGAAATACACAAAAGTAACCACAAAAACTGAATCCCTCTGCAAACTTGGTGACATTGTCTGGGGCAAAGTCTCCCTATGTAGCCCAGGCTAGCCTGGAACTTCAGCCTCCTGAATGCCAGGATTATATGTGTGTCCCACCATGTCTGGCTATTCCTTTTCCCCCTTGATAAACTCTTGGTCTGTTTTTACTTCCCTGCCAGACCTTTCACATTAATTAGCCTTTGCCTTTGGTTGTGTGAATGAAACACAAAGATGTTCTTCTGATCAAGCACTTATGTGGCATAAAATAAAAATAAAAAAAATTAAATTCCATTAAGCCATAGAATGATCAAGGCAACAAAGACCACAAAGTTAACTCACAGCAGAAAGGGAAGAAAAATCAAATTTTCTCAAAAAGTCTCAGGTACCACAGTGGACAGGCTTCAGAAGAAAGCTGCCCACTGCAGGGCAGTGGTCCACTTGTGTCCTCTCCCCTCCGTCCTGTGCTGAGGAAGTCCACTGGGGCAGCGGTGGGGCCACGTGTTAAATGACGGCTAGATTGCAAAATCTCCATCTTGTGTCTCTTTCCTTTCAGGAGTACGCTGTCAAAATTTTCTAAACATAGTAATCCCGCTGCTGTTACGAAGTCTAATTAAACCCCAGGCCTGAAGAAACCTGAAAGGAATCTTGTTTCGTGATGGTCTATACTTAGGAAACTGATCTCTATTGAAACCTGTAAAATGCAAGGAAACATTTCAGGGAATGGATATAAATCTCTCAATAGACAGAGCTTCATCACAGTGCTAGTGAGGTCATCTGACAGGTTAACCAGAAACCACCTCATGCAATTTTGTGTCTGTTTCACAAGGTCGCCTTATGGTTAGTTCCTGCAACTGATAAGGCTGAGGTGCGTGAGGAACACTTTGTTTTTTCAAATCCATAATGTAGTGTCTCTTAGAATTAAATCAGTTTTGACGGCGGTAAATGATGTTTGAGGGTCCCTCCTTCCTTTTCTCCCACTTTCGTCTGGAAATATTAGGTACGTCAAATATAGAAAATTTTCCTATTTTCTTCATAGTCCGGACTTCCTAGGACCTCAGGGTATGTAAACTCTGTCAATACATTTTAGTCAATTTGTATTTCCTCTGGTGAAATTGATGAGTATAATTTCTACATTTCTGTGGGGTGTGTGTGTGTGTGTGTGTGTGTGTGTGTGTGTGTGTGTGTTGTATTGTGTTTTGTTTTTGTTTTTGCTGAAGGAAAGCTTTTCATACGATAAAACAGAATCAGTGCTGCCCATCCCCCCCGGGCCCTGTCCCTTTGTGCTCTTACTGAAGGGGCTTCTAAGAGATTTCAAAGCCTAACATTTCTGACCAGCTCCCTCTTTTTTCTCTCATTTGTTGTCAATATTAAAGTCTAGGGTACTAGAAACTAAATGCTTAGGTTAGAAAACTGAGAAACTGACCATGTTAAGCAGAGAAGGGCACAGGTTCATAAAGGACAGAAGAATTTGTCGTTTTGGGGAACTCCCTGGCACTAGATGGCCTAAAATAATAACATAAAATACACTATCATCAACAACTCCTGCTTGTAATCATTCACAACCACTGTTGGGCCTGGCACCGTGAAATGGGTGGTCGGTAAGTGCTGGAAGTTGAAATTACCCGAATTAACAGCTGCTTTCCTCGTAGACCTTCTCTGGTAGCCTCAACGTTTTCAATATAGTTGCATTAGATTTAGCCAAGGTGATTTCTATGCATGTGTAGAAAAGGATTCCTGCTGCTCCCCAGCCTCCATCATCCCGAAGTAATTTTTCCAAATCAATTGCCATGTCTTATTTCCTAAAATCCTCGATTTCACCTTTCTCTGTCACAACAACTTCATATACTCTATGAATATATGACAACTAATGATATTCGTTATTCAGAAAAAATGATTTATTTATTTTATTTTATGTGCATTGGTGTTTTTCCTGCATATGTGTCTGAGTGAGGGTGTTGAATCCTCTGGAACTGGAGTTACAGACAGTGGTGAGCTACCATGTGGGTGCTGGGAATTGAACCCGAGTCCTCTGGAAGAGCAGCCAGTGCTCTTCACTGCTGGGCCATCTCTCCAACCCTTCATATTACTTCTTATGGCCTTATGTTTTCACTTAACTCCTGGACAGTTCCAGATATAAAATGATTTTGATGTAGGGTATGAATTAATACTCTGTGACTATTTTATTAAGCAACTTATCCTTTATCTGTCATATTAGAAAAAATGATCCTTATAGTGTTCTCAATAATATGCTTTTGTTTCTATTGTGGATTCTTATTTTTTTGCTCCACAAACACTTTTATACATTCAGATACCAAATTTACACTAATTATTACTGTTTCAAAAGGATAGTTTATATTTCTAAGCATGGGTTCCAATTATTACTCTTCTTATTCAATGCTTTCTTTTTAAAGATTTATTTTGTTTTATTTTATGTGAATGGGTGTTTAGCCTGAAGGTATGTCTGTGCCTGCAGAGGTCAGTAGAGCTTTCAAATCCTCTGTGACTGGAGTTACCAGTGGCCGTTAGCCATGGGGTGTATTCTGGGAACCAAACATGGATCCTATGCAAGAGCAGTAAGTGTCTTTAACTGTCAAACCATCTCTCCAACCATCAATATTTTCTTAACTTTTCTACTAAGATCATTTCTCTACATGAAATATGGCTTATTTCCATAATTTCAGGAAATAAACTGTATCTCTGTATCATGGTATTTAGGAGGCACATGCAAAGTCCGGCCTGGGCCATGCAGCAAAACCCTATTTTAAAGAACAAAAGAAAAATGTGTTATATTTATCAATTATGGCATAATTGATGCCTTTGGAGTACAGAATTGCTTAACTTATTAATGTTTTTACTTCTGATGGTAACATTTTCTTCAGTGGGCTCCCAAATTTGTCAGTTTCTAATTCATATCTTGCTATTATTGGCAAAAGTAACTTTCTCAGCAAATTTTCTAGCTTATTATTGCTGGTGTATCAGATAGTTAATAATCCTATGTATAAAACCAGATATACATTATATTTTAATAGTACATGTACACACATGTAGCTTCAGTCATTTAGTAACCCCTGTTCTAGTATTTCATTAATCCTCACATCAATTCAAGACTCTGATAATATCTTGTGTTTCTCCCCTTTCTAAGCATTCTCCCACATTCCTTCTCATTTTCTGGGTTATCCTAGAACTGTGTACAAAATTGTCCTCAAACTCACAACCTCCTGCCTCAGCCTCCTGAGTGCTAGGATTGCAAGCATGTGCCACGGCAAGGTTCTTATATTTTAAAGATAATTTCAACAATATCAGGCCTGTTCCCCAAGAAGTACTAAATTCTTGGAGAGCCTCATTCAAAATTAGAAAAGGTCCTTGTGGGGATTTGCAAGCACTCTGGAGAACTTCGAAGCACTGACTTAGCTTTTCCCTTAGAAGTTTTAATGTCAGAAGACAAGATAAATGTGACGGTTTTCGCTGATTCTCAACTTGGAAGTCAAATTATTAGTCCAACACAAAATTTTTGCCAACCGAATTGAGGCGGGATAGAAAGATGGAGAAATTATGAAGAAGTGAGCAAGAAAGGAACCCCACACCCTGGCATCTGGTTAGAGCCGTTTGGCAGCTGAGAACCAAAAGTCCCAGCACAATTAACAACATGGGTAAAGTTGACAACTGAAAACTAACCAACACACACACACACACACCCTTAATTGCAGCTACGTATTGGTGATCTCCCTGATACCTCTCAGTCAGCTTTAAGTCTATAAACTGTTCCTAAACATCAGAGCTGTAGAGATTAATGTGACGATTATGCTACCAATCAGGTGGGTGGGGCTCTTTGGCTTTACCCAGGTACGAATCTTGGGTAGTCCTAGGGCTGGTGATTGGAACACCTCCAGTTCCTTTTTTCACTGATGTGACAGAGCAACCTAAGACAGGGAAGATTTATTTGAGCTTGTGGTTTCAAGGTGTTTTAGTCCATCGTGGAGGAGCATCTTCTAAGCATGAGAGTTGGAGATTATAGCAAATAACTTCTCATATGGCAGCTTGGCCAGGAAGCAGAGGGCTAGAACAGAGGCGTAAGTGGGGACAGATGTGAAAGTCTCACCCCTACTAGCCTAAATCTGCCAGCTAGACTTCACATTCTATATAGTGCCACTAGTTGGGGGGCTTCTCAAAACAGGGCTACCTATCAAGGACCAAGTGCTAAAACCTAAGAGTGATAAGGCCATTCTAGATTCAAACCATAACATTCCACCCTGGCCTCCACAGTTTCCTCTTTACCTCGTATTAAAAAGGTGCATTCAACCTAACTTAGAGAGGTCCCACAATCTTAACAGTCCTGATGTTGTTCAAGAGTCAAGAGCTACTTCTGAGACTGAAGGCAAACTTAAGGCTGCAAACTGCATGCTCTTATGAAATCAAAATACATCCACTATACAATAGCACAGAGTGAACATTCTTATCCCAAAAGAGAGGAATGGGGACATAGAAGGAAAAACCAGACCAAGGCAGGACCAAAAAGCACTGGAGCATACATTGACTCCTACAACTCAGCATCCAGCATCCAGGGCATGTGATGGCAACATCTGAGCTCTAACAGGCTGGAGTAGTCCAGTTTCACAGGGCTGTCCTTTGCAGCACATGTGGTTTCTCCCTTGGGATAGCTCCATGGATTCCCTTCTTTGACAGTCATCCCACATGGCTGGAACTTCCGACATCCAGGGGTCTTCATCACAACTCAAGCACTGCATTCACAGCTTCACACACGAATCAGTCCGGACCTCCACAGAAAGATTCCATGCCTGCTGTGCACTGCCCATCTCAGAGGCTTTCCTCCCAAACCTTGACCCAAACCTCAATGACCCTGTCCCTCCTGCACCCTGCATCCTGCTAAACCAGCACCATCGGTAAGAAGCCATGTTCTGCTGCCCAGTCAAGGCCCAGCCAGGCCAGGCCCTCTTGTACCATGGCTGTAGTGACCTTCAAGTGGCAGCATGGCTGAACTGCTGGAGACATTTCCCTAGGTGGGCCTGTTTCCACGGGGCATCCAGGATGCCCTATCTTCTCAAATAAAAGTCTTTCAAATGGGTTCCCAGTTTTGTACAGGAGATCATTAGATGGGAATCACCATTCTCTCAGGTCACCTTGGCTATTATCCCAGTGTAAATTGTGTGTTTTCTTTAATAGTTGAGACACTTGTTCTCAAGTGCTTTGTCTGGTTATTGTGCTCATGCTCCCAAACTGCACATTTTAAGATATTTCTCTCTTTCTATTCTCACTGTAAATTTGGCTAAAAAATAGTCTGTAGTGACCATGACATAGGTGGGATACTATGTTATTTTGAAATTTCCTCTGTCCAACAAATTAGTCAATTACTTTATGTGTAGCCTTCCTCAGGTTTCAGTCATGTATAGGGCATAGTCTGACTCTGCATCAGTGTGCCCTGTAAATGGCTTGAGTCCTGTTCCTGACAGAGTCCTTGGCCTGGTCTGAAACCCTGTGAGAATCATCTGTATTTCTATCATCGCTCTGGTTTCTGAACTTCCACCAGGGGGCCCCATCAAGCTCTGCCTCCAACATCCTAAGGGTTCTGTAGTCTATCTCCAAACTCTTCTGTATTCTTCTCACAGACCGGTCCAGATGCCTAAGAACCACATGGTCAGATTTGTCACAGCTCTGACCTGACTTCTGTTAGCAACTTCCTCTGTTAGTTATTTTTCATGTTGCTCTGACAAAAAAAAAAAATCTGAGAGAAGTAAGAGAGGAGACATTTATTCTGGTCACTGCTTCGGGGGATTTCAGTCCACCATGGCAGAGAAGATGTGGGAGAATGTCTCTTGCTGTTTCCTACATGGAAGCTGGAACAAGGAAGCAGAGAACTGGGTCAGAACTACAGATGGTACAACTTCAAGGTCTGTCTGTAGTAGCTCAAGTCTACTAGCTAGACTTCATGTCCCAAAGGTCCTGTCACTTACCAAAACAGCACCACTAGCTTCTAAGAGCAGCGGATGATATGGCAGACACCATCAAGGAGCAGTAGACAGTGCGTGTGCTCAATGTTGGCATTCTCATTGAGGCCTCTGATATTGAAACACTTGGTCGAATGGTACCCACTGTTACCATTTCAATGGTTGAGTGGTAACATGTGTTCCTGCTTTTGTGCAGATCCAGGAAGCCGGGATTTCCAGCTCCCAGGCAGTGACTACTACTACCCCTTCTCAGTAGAGACCATGCTTTTGTTCAGCCCTTGACAGCATCAAGCGTTGTAATTCACAGGTTCAGGGCATCTGAGAACCTTGGCTCTTAAGTCCTGGCAGCTCTGACTCTTCCACTGACCAGGACCCACTGTTACTTTCTCTGACTCCCTACAGCCTTGAGCCCCCCCTTTCTCTCATCCTGGCCTCATGACTCACTGTTTTCTGTCCTGCTGCTTTCTGAACTCCTCAGATGTCTCCGGTTGTGATTGTAGATGCTTCTGCTACCTCAGTCTCTCTTCAGCTTAAACCCTCTCAAATCCATGGCTTCCTTTTTCTTTATTATTACTGGTGTGTGTGTGTGTGTGTGTGTGTGTGTGTGTGTGTGTGTGTGTATGTGTGTGTGTGTGTGTGTGTATAAATATATAACTACAACCTGCTCCATCCCTTTGGAGTTGTGTGTATGCACATGATTTCAGTGCTGCCCACTTAGTGTTGTACAGCCAATTAACTAACAGTTTAATTTGGTTTCTTGAACTGAGCCTGGGGACAGATTATTTTTCTCATAATTCCTCAGCACAAGGAGGCTGGATGTGCTATGGATTATTTTCCAGTGTTGTGCCAAGCTTAGGGAATAAGACTTGTAAGCCTTTCCATGAAGGAATATCAGCTCTGGGGAAAAGGAAACATATCCACAAATTATTGCTACATGTTAAGCCTAAAAGTACCAGTGAAGGGATAATGGTGGCCAAAACATTGTAGTGTGCCAGCTTCTTACAAGACAATTAGCACAAACAAAAGTATACAGAAAACCTTCACTTCTCCACTCTACATTTCTTAGATGGCAGAATAACCCAAAGTTTGCAATCAGGAAAATGACCCCAAGGACATACCTTAGAAAAATATAATAAATAAGGGGAATGTCATGCCGTAAGTCTATCTTCAGACTTATGTAGTGGCAATTTCTTTTAATATTGAAAATGGAAGCCACAAATCACAGGTTTCCTTTCATTATTTATTTTCCATTACTCAAAGGATCAATTTTACCATGTGATTAGGTTATGGGTCCGAAGAAATGTTGTATGAAGGTTATATACCAGTTCTAGACACACTATAAAGTTAATACAAGTGAATAAGGTTTAAAATGAGGTGAAATGGACTAGAGAGATGGCTCAGCAGTTAGAGCACCCACTCCTCTTGCAGAGGACCCAAGTTTGGTTCTCAGCACCCATGTCAAACAGCTTACAACCTCTAGTAACTCCAGTTCCAGGGGACCCAACACCTCTGACCTCCAAGAGCACCACACTCGCACACACATATACATGCACACACATATATCTTTAATCTATTTAAAATCTTTTTTTAAGAGGAGCTGATGAGGATTGAGGAGATACACATACACACAAGCACCCACACTCATGCACATACGTAACACACAAATGCACACACACACTGAAATGATAGTATATATAAGTAGGGATCAAGTTCAGTAGTGATATGGCACTTGGCACTTACCTAGTATGTATGAAACCCTAGTTCAATTGTCACCACTGAGAAGTAAAAAGAATGAGGTGATATCACAGGAAGAAAAAGTACAGGAATGATAACTCTAGGATGGTGGATATTGCTAATTTGTTTGACTATAATATAGTCACACATATCACATCTATATGCATATAGCTTATGTGTCAGCATGTAAAATAGACACATATGCACATGTACATATGTCTGCATATTATGCATATACATACCCATGCATTCACTTCCTTTGCTGTCTATTGATTACAAGAGGGTGATAGCCCGTTTCCATTCAAGAGGACAGGACATAATTTCATCATTAAACGGAAGGAGTATCAAAGAACTTGCAGCCATTTATGTAAAGCATCACTCACATCATTCATGAAAGAGGCGGCTAAACACAGCACAAGGAGGAGGCTTTAGGAGTTAGGAAGACAAGGGTCTGTCCATCGTGGACAACTAATCATGCTTGATCCTGTTTTCCTAGCTGTGAAGTGAGAAGAGAGCTTTTGTATAATTGGATTATCATGATGGTTAGATGAGCTTATATCACAACGTGCTCATTACAATGCTGGACACATAGTCCAGGCCTAATAAAGAATAGCTCCCTCTCTCTATCCAAATTAAATCCAAGTGCTTAATTATCACGATGTCCTATGATACAGAAATGTCTTGCATTACATACACAATGCACATTTCCTGCTTTGTATTAATTTCTATTTTTGAGAGCTATTTTCAAATTTTCCTTGCAGTTGGATTTTTTAAAAGGAACAAAATTTTGAAATAATAAATACCACAGTTCTAGGAGGCAAAGAAATGCTGTACACATAAAAGCCATGAGACAAGATTAAAAATGAAGTTGGTATCTCAAAGTACCGCTCATCGACAGACCGCTATGCAGAAGGGCAACAAGGGTAGAAGTCATGTGATGCTTGGCTCACACTTTAGGGACCGTGGCTCTCTTGGTGGAGGGAGCCTCCAGTGCCCCATTTGCCAAACTCAGAGATGCCATGCTGTGGAAAGTTGCCCTGCCTGGAAAGGCAGAGCAAGGTGAAGGGATCATCTCTCATGAGCTGGATGCTCCAAGTAACAGTAAAAATACTGTAAAAGGGGTGAAATGTGCTTTTCATGGGAAACTTAAAACCTTAGGACAAAGAAAGCCAAAATTCAGATACGTGAAGAGGATAAAGCAAGTTATGTTAGACACTGAGAACCCAAGTTTAAGGGGCATCAGCGTTTATGGAGAACTACCCATAATCACCAGGAGAAGGAACCAGCCTAGTTGTCCCTCAACAGAGGAATGGATGGAGTGGATTTCTTTCAACCACAAAGAAAAACAAAGTTATGTTGTTTACAGGAAAGTGGATGCAGCCGGAGATCAAATTAAGCAAATTAAGCCAGGCTCAGGAAGACACGTGTTAGCACGTTTTCTGAAAATACACATATAAACATAGAAGTGAAGTTGTCTAGGAAACAAAGTGGACGGCTGGGAAGAGGAAGGGAAAGAGAGAAGTGGGACGATGAGGGAGAAGTCAGCTCAGCTTAGCGTATATATTTGTGTAAAAAAAATTAAAAAATCAACAGGAAAACCAGGATTTCTCTCTCCCTTCCTTCACAGTCAGCCCTCTCTCCCCACAACAAAAATAAAAACAGTTCAACATTGGAAGTCAGTATTCGCCCTCCACAACCTGAATCATTTAACCATATTCTCTCCTCCCAAAGAAAGCTACCTCTGGCAAGTCCTTTATTGGGCCGTCAATTTTTGTTCACCAGGCAAAAACCATTTTTGTTCATCTAAGTACCTACAGCCCTCAGACACCCACAGCAGATGGTGGCTAAGGATTTTTAACATACCCAAGAAATGCAAGCCACAATGCAACAGGGAGGCCGCTGCCCAAGAAAGCTGCTCATTTGACTGGTAGAGCATGAAACGACTTTCTGGTTCAACCACAGGCAGCCAAGGACTCTAGTAAGGACTTACATCAAGCTTATAGAGTTTTCCATCTTTTCAAGTGTACAAGTTCTAGTCTTAAAATGCATCACAAGAATCTGAAAGTTGAAAATCCAAAAGTAAGAAAGGTTCTGAAGTTTTAATGAAGTTTAATCATCACTTGCTACATAACATTGGGAACCTTAACACTTACTTTAAGTCTTTGTTTATCGGTAAAACGGAGATGGTATTTATTGAGTTCTAGGGTTCTTGTGAGGTCTAGCTGAGACACCAAGCATGCACTTGACAATCTGTATGAGGATTCAGATTTAACCAAAGGAAGAGCAGTATTAGCATTCACTCAACTCCACAAGTGGTTTTTAAGTCTCAACCATGTTTGGAAATCAAGTTAGCTAACTTTCTGGGTTAAAAAGCAAAATTTTAAGTTGTACTTTATTTTTGAAAATTTATTTATTTCTTCTCCTCTCATATATTACATGCCGACCACAGTTTCCCATCCCTCCTCTTCTCTCAGCCCCCACCCCCACCTCCCATCTCCCCAGATCCACTCCTTCTCCTTTCCCTTCAGAGAATGGCAGGCTTCCCAGGGATATCAACCAAACATGGCATATCACGTTATAGTAAAACTGGGCACACCACCTCATATTAAGACTGGATGGCAACCCAGTAGGAGGAAAAAGGTCCTGAAAGCGAGGAAAAGGGTCCCCAAAGCAAGCAAAAGAGTCAGAGACAGCCCCTGCTCCCACTGTTATGAGTCACACAGAAACACCAAGCTATACAACCATAACATATATGTAGAGGACCTAGATCAGACCCCTACAGGCTCCCTGATTGTTGGTTCAGTCTCTGTGGGCCCCTATGGGCCCTGTTTAGTTGATTCTGTGGGCCATTTTCTTGTGGTGTCTTGGCCTCTCTGGCTCCTACAATATTTCCTTTCCCTCTTCTGCAGGATTCTCCAAGCTCTGCCTAAAATGTTTGGCTGTGGGTCTCTGTATCTGCTTCCATCAGCTGCCAGATGAAGCCTCTCTGAAGAAAATTGTGCTAGGCTCTGGTCTGGTTACAGAAGATGGCCTGTTCAGGTTCCTATCACCCATTCCTAGGAGTCTTTGCTAGGGTCACCCCCATGGAATCCTGGGAATTTCCATTGCATAGTTTTCTACCTCATTCCTGGAATGCCATCCAATTCCAGTCATCTCTCCCAGTTTTATTCTTGTTGTTGTTTTGAAGCCATATCAGAATTTTGTGAGGCTGATATTAATTACCTCACTCCGTAATTAGAAAGTGGAATTGTTGCCTGTGTTCTCACAGACAATAACAGAGATCAAGAACTCTTCTGATTCAGATAGTCCAGTGTTTCTGACTGCTTTAATTTGTTTGTTTACCTTCACTTAAAACACTAGTAGATGGGTTTTATGTCATTAATGTAACACAAAGAGTGTGACCATCCATGATTCATAAGATATTTAATAGTCAAAACGTATATGTGCATATTTATATGTATATTTGTGCGTATCCTCTCGTGTGTGTGAGAGTGTGTGTGAGTGTGTGTGTGTGAGTGTGTGTGCGTGTGTGTGAGTGTGTGAGAGTGTGTGAGTATGTGTGTGAGTGCGTGTGTGCGTGTGAGTGTGTGCGTGTGTGTGAGTGTGTGAGTGTGTGTATGTGTGCGTGTGTGTGAGTGTGTGTGAGTGTGTGAGTGAGTGTGTGTGCGCGTGTGTGCATGTGAGTGTGTGCGTGTGTGTGTGTGAGTGTGTGCGTGTGTGCGTGTGTGTGTGAGTGTGTGCGTGTGTGTGTGTGAGTGTGTGTGTGTGTGTGTGTGTGTGTGTGTGTGAATTTATTAGTTGGGATGGTAGCTTCCAGTTTGCACCTTTCCTCGTTCTCTTCAGAATCTCTAAAGAGGAACTGAGGCTGCTGCTTTTAGAGACTCTCAATATTTTTAAAAAAATCCTTTCTAGCTCTAGTTCAGAGACTTTTCACCTTGTCTTATTTTAATTAATAATATTAATCACATTAACCATCAAGGAGACACCCTAACTTTAATTAACTAGAGAAATATTGGCAAGAGACTTAATTAAATGGTAATCAGATTTAAGGCAACATTATTAAGATATGATTATAATGTCATAGTTCATTATCATGAAATTAAGTGTATCAAGAAACAATTGTCTAAGCTTTCAATTTATTTTTCATCATTCATAAAGCAAAACTTGACTCAGCACCTCAGAGAATGTGAACTGAATTCTCAGAACATCTTCATTATTACAGGAAGGCATTTGTGAAGTCTGTGCTTCTGGCAGGGGACAAGCCAAGAGGAGATGCTGAGGTCAAGGCAGCTTCTTCAGCTTTTGGCCCTATACTTTGGGTTTCTGAATTCTATTGATTTTCTATATGTCAGTGCCAAGAGGGTTTTGCACCCTCTAAGGATGAGGGAAACCCCCCACTGTCATATATATTCTGCACTCAGGGACTTGTTTCCTTTGGTGTCAGCTTTAAGGTTATTAATATCCTTTTATGTCTGAGGTATCCTCACCTGTGGGCTGGGGTATAAAATCACCTAGATAGGTAAAGTATGTATTGTTTGTTTGGCAACCTTTCACTTTGGAAAATAATCAAAGGGTAATGGTAATGACATCGTTTGTAAGGCGCAAAGAACATTTGTTTTGGTCCCATGGTCACATCTTCAATCTACAGCTCCTATGTTCAATTTTAGACATGACACTGGAGTCCTAATAGAGTAATGGTCCACTTCAGAAAGCCAGAGATCACCAAGAAATGTGAGCCTTTATCTGGGTATAGTTTCTCTCCATCAATTTATTCTTCAGTCACAAATACTGGCCCAGTAGCAATAAGAACTCACTACCATGTGCTATTATTGGCTTTCATTTGCCCAGGCACTATGATGAAAGAAAAACTATCCTCATATTCCTTAATTGTCTTTCAAGTTCCTTTTCTGATGGTTTAATTTAATATTTTGGGGGCTTGCTAAGATTTTCTTTTAATTGTTGACAAGGTCCTTTTAACATTTTTGACTCATATCCACACATTCCTATAGCAAAGATGAACTCTTTGGATATTGCCCTCTGAACCCCCATTACATGGATATATCCTTTGTGCATATGGGGGGGGCGGGGTTATGAGCCCTAGAACCTGTTCATGGTGTCTTAAGGATCGATGTGGCTTAGAACCACTGAGAGATAGTGTGTGGCTTTCTGAATCCCAAAGAAGAGTTTGGGATCAAAGGAAACAGGACAAAGAACCAGGAAAAAGGGTGAAAAGTAGATGAGGAACTATTTTATGTTTCAGTTTCTAGTTCTGAAAACTTGACTGCTGAGTGGTTTGGCACCACATCGGATGTGTAGGGGGAGAGCATTTCTGACACCATGGAAGCTCCACTAAGCAATGCTCTATTAGGATGTAGCAGGATGGATGTGGACCCTGGGTGATGTAACATGAATCTTAAAAGGTCTTATTAATAAAAATAAACCCAGGGCCAGGTATTGGGGTGAATGCTGAAAGATCAGAGAGACAGAACAGGCCACAGCTAACCTCACCCCGACAACTTCTCAGCTGATCCTGTTTCTTCAGACTGGAAGCCTCTGAGTCCTCATCTGGAATGAATCTCAGTTGAACTGCTGCTCAAAGCTAAAAGCGTAACCAGCTCTAGTTCCTGGTCCTCACACCTTATATACCTTTCTGCTTCCTGCCATCACTTTCTGGGATTAAAGGCATGTGTCACCATGCCTGGCTGTTTCCAGTGTGGCTTTGAACTCACAGAGATCTGGATAGATCTCTGCCTTTGGAATGCTAGGATTAAAGGCATGTGTGCCACCATTTTCTGGTCTCTATATTTAGTGGCTGTTCTGTTCTCTGACCCCAGATAAGTTTATTAGGGTACACAATATTTTGGGGAACACAATACCACCACAGGGTGATGTACATCATACAGAATGACTTTCTAGTTATAATTGCCAGAGATGGAAATCAGGAGGTTTTTCTACCTCTTTAACTACCCATCCTGTAGTTTTAAATCTATAACATGGACTCCATCATGCACCCTTGCTATTCTATGATATCTTTACCTGCTAGGGTCCAAACACATTAAAGACTGACATCAGTAGGTATAGTTTTGTCTGGGTTGCAGTTTTGCACTAAGCTCAAAACCCAGGCATAAACACTTGGGTTTCTGTGAGCTTCTGCATCCCATGCACAGTGAGGTGCTGTATTTCATTTTTACTCCTTAGCTCTGCTGGCTAAGCTCTGAAGTACACATCAACATTCCAAACTGAAATTATTAACTCAGGCATTCCTCCTCCCTCTTGTTTGCGAGCTTAAAAACTCCTTCTGGTAACTTTCTTCAGTCTTTTGGGGACTTTTGGTCCATGAAGTCTACATCTTCTCTTTTTTTATTATTCCTATTCTCACTCTTCATCCTTTCTGGTGTTTGTAGTGCATGTTTTATAATATCTTAAGAATGTGTTTAAGATCTTTGCATTTCTGTCCTCCTACCTGTACCTGACAGAAGTTTTCTGCTGAAGACACACATGATACTATGTAGATTAGTGTGATTACAGGTTCATGACCACAATTACCAAGTGCACATTTCCTTTAGATTGCATGGTTTAATAATAAAGAATAAAGAAAGCCACACTATAGCAAATGCACAATCACTGTGTGGATGTTAGAAAAAATAAAATTTAGAACTTTCAATTGTTATATAAAATATAGAACATTCACATGTATTTCAATTTGATAAACACTAAGTTTTGACATATAAAAATACAAAATATGACTTACATACTTGTATGAAAATATTCATTGTTTGCCCAATATTAAGTTTAATTGAATTCCTTGTCTGTTTATCTGTACAACCACCTTGGTTAAGAGGTAGAAAACTGGGCTAGGGAAATACAGCAAGTTTGCCTATAATAGCAAGGGCCTGGACTCTTGCATTACTTATAGTTTTTTTCTTTACCATATGTGGTAAAGCAATAAATTTGGAACAGTCACCATGGGATAGGGCTGGAGGCATAGGAAGTAGCCAGATGCCTTGATATTACTCTGCTGAATTCTCAAACTCCATTAGGATTAAGCAAATGGCAAAACCCCAGAAAGTACTTTAAAGGTGGTAAGGAGGTTTTAACTGTGTGCTCTTCTCAGGGCTTCATATTGTCACACAGGTATTGGGTGCTTTTATATCAGAAAGGCAAAGTCACTCTCCAGAGGACACAGACAAAGATGCTTTTTAGAAGAGCTTGAGTATAGGCGAACTTTTCTTTCCCACCCACCAGTTCTAAAATAACTGACAGAGACTCAATATTAATTATAAATGTTCAGCTGATAGCTCAGGCTTGTTACTAACTAGCTCTTACAACTTAAATTAACCTCTGAGTTCACTTAAGACTGTATTTTGGGAGCAGATGCTAAGTCATAAATGGTTTTCAGGACTTGCATACAAGAACAGTACAATTCAAGATTATTCGCTTGGACAGTATAGCCACCAGCAAATTCTTCTTGCTAGTTCAATACAGTGATTTTTCAACTTCATACTACTGACATTCTGGGCCAGGTGGATTTTGCTGGTAAGGAATGATGTGACCCCACCCATCACAGGATGCCTGGCAACATGCTCACCACTAGTCCTTGCTTCCATGCCACTGTGCTATGAACTGCGAGAACCAGAAGTATTTCCATATAATGCCTTAATGTTCTCTAGTGAAGTAAAATTGCCTGTCTGAGAACCATGGATCTCACAGTATTTCTATTAGTACAGGTATTCTTCAGCTAAAAGTTTTCAAACATCCTTATAAGTTACAAGTAGTTGGGATACTGACTTCTGTTCTTTGGAAGGTGTTTTGAAAGGACAGACACAGACAATAACACCAAATGAATACAACAGGGAAAGACGTGATAATAAAGTTAAATTTTCAACAATAAGCCAGAGAACTGTCCGGTGGACACATGCATCAGTTAACACAGTAAAGACAATACCAGCTGCGTTAATGCATTTAAAGATAAACTCCACATTGCATTAGGGAATGAAAGCAAAGTAATTTTCTCTTAGATTAGTTTAGCTAAGAGGGAGCCTACATTTGAATTAACAAAGCAGTGAAAAAGACATGACCTCTCTTTGTAGAGCTTCTTATCCCTTAGGGACAGACCTGTAAATGATCAATTACCATACTGAAAAGAACCCAATGGTGTCAATCATTCCAAGTTACATTGAGTCCACTTAAGTCTCACTCAAGGTTTTATAAAGAAGACAGGGACTTGATGAAGGATCAGGAAGTTTCCTTGTGCAGCAAAGGAGGTGGGTGGGGCCATGAGGCTGTCAACAGAGACATGAGAGTCTGTAGATGAGCAAGATCCAATCTGCGGAAATCTATCCATGTAATGAGTCTTTCTCTATCCTGCCAGCCAGCTCTCAAATAATAACATGGAGACTTCTTATTAATTATGAAAGCTCAGCCTATAGCTTAGGCTTGTTCCTAACTAGTTCTTATTTATAACTTAAATTATTCTGCTTCTATTAATCTCTGTTTTACCACGTGACTTTTCTACCTCTTTCGTTTCTGTATGACCAACTTGTTCCATGTCTTTTGGCATTTCCTACATGCCTGGATTATCTCCTCTTCCTCTCTCTCTGTCAGGAAGTCCTGCCTAGCTCTCCTGCCTAGCTATTGGCTGTTCAGTTTTTTATTACACCAATCACAGCAACACATTTTCACACAGTGTACAGATATCCTACAACACATTCATGTGCTTTTTAACTTGGGTTTTGTTTATTTTGATCTTGGACAGGGTCCCATGCCAAACAGTGGCATGCCTTTGCACTGGTCTTAATCATCAAATTTACTTTTACTTGAAATGTGCATTTTTTATTTAGTGCTATTTTAGAGCAATCTTAGGTTCATAAAAAAAAACTGACTGAAACACACAGAGGTTTCTCTTTATACCTCCCCATACACCCAGATGCCACATCTTGCCATTGCTGTTACCACCAACAACCTGAATTTACTTGTGACTCTCACCATCTGTGGTTCTCATCAGTGTTCACTCTTGCTGTTACACATCATAACAAACTTACAATTGCTGCATATCCCACCAACACCAAGTGGTTTCACTGCCCTTGGATTCTACACTCTGGCTCTTCTCCTTCCCCTTCCCAATCTGCCAGCAACCACTGATTTTTTTTACCTTCTCCATAGCTTGGTCCTTCTGAAAGAGAAGTTGGAGTCATAGGGTGTGTAGCTTTCACAATGGCTTCATTCACTTAGCAATACCCATTTTAGTTTCCTCTGTGTCTTTTCAGCCTTGGGTAATAATCCATCATCTGCCTGGACTGTGCTTTCATTATTCATTATCCACTAAAGGACATCTCCCTTGCTTTGGGGTTTTGTCAGTCATGAATAAAGCCACTAAATGCATTCACATGCAAGTTTTTTGGTGTACATACATTTCCACATCTTATGGATGCCTGAGGATGCTGGATTTTGATAATGTGTTTTTGTTTAGAAGAATACTTGGGTCGGTGGCTTAATGAGTAAAGCATGTGCTACTGAGCCTCGGTGCTCCCCGAGAACGTCATCCACAGAGCCCATGTGGTACAAGGAAAGCACCAACTCCTACGTGTTGTCATCTGATCTCCACAGCATATGCCAATACCACCCTCTCAAAAGAACAAATAAATAACAATTTTTAAATAAATATTTATTCTGTGCTCCTCATTAAAAAAAAATCCACAATATGGGGCCAGAAAGATTGCTCAGTGCTTAAAAGCACTGGCTGCTCTTCCAGAGGACCTGGGTTCAATTTTCAGTGCCCATATGGCAGTTCACAACTGTCTGTAAATTCAGTTGCAGAGGACCTGACACCCTCACAGAGACATACATGCAGGCAAAACACCAATGCACATAAAATAAAACTAATAAATCATTTTAAAAACCACAGTTCTTTTAGTGTAGTGTAGTTAAGTAGAAGTAAATCCATGAGATCATAAAAAGTTAAACGTCATGAGGTTGGTGGTAAACTCAATCTGTGTGCCTGTTACAAGTTTCCAAATTTGCTCATTTGTGCATAGTGAATAAATATGTGGCATCCTATTACAAATGCTTTTGTAATGTCACATCATGTAACAAGCATTATTTAGTCTCAGGATTTTAAGTCAACAATCCTTGGAAGAATTAAAACAAATCTTCAATATTATATGACAGTCCTTTACTCTTAGCAATCTGTCTTACTAATCTAAGTTTCATAGTAATGAGGTATAGACTGAATAAATATGTTAATTAAATTTTATGATCTCTTGTATGTAAATAATTACTAGATTTTCCATTAACTGACAAAGGATATTTGCTAAGACTTTTTTTTTAAAAGCATTTGCATCATTCTTGTTAGAGTTTCCTCCTCTGGTTCCAGTTAAACTCCGTAGCTCCAGCTTCCCTCACAATTGCCACGTAAGGCTGAATGAACAGCACTGTTGATGAAACCAGTGGTACCAGCCACAGCGGTTACGACTGCTACATGTATTAGATCTTGACTTTTGACTCAGGAGCTGTCTCAGCCTCGCTTAGCAGTCCTGAGTCATTTAATTCTACATGCTAATCCACCAAATTGGTGTTATTAGCCCACAGTTTTCAGAATAAAAAATTGTGAAAAATAGAAGTTCATCAGCTTGACGGAGGTCACACACAAAGTAGCCAGTGGCTGGCCAGGATGGTCTCAAGTACCTCAGGTCCCTAGTCAGCTCTGTTGATGAGTAGTACCAATAATATTAGGCTTATTTCTTCTTTTGCTCTGAAACTGGCAAATATCCACCTGTGTGTGTGTGTGTGTGTGTATAAATTGTGCAATATTTAGGTATGGAATACCAAAGAATAAGCCATTGTCTTGTACTTTTTAGTTCTATATACATGCTATGATAGCCTACACACAATTCTAGTACTTGTTTTCTTTTCTGTTCAAAATGGTATTTTTAAATGTCCTCTTACTATCAACAGAATGCTTTCAAATACCACCTGAGAATCTATTGCTGAAATGTGTTTTTTTTCCTCATTTACTTTGCTGACGAAACAAGCTGTACTGACAGATTCCCTAATTAATGTCCAAGGATTCTCAACTCTCAGGTCTTTTGCTGCATGGTCTTGTATGGTTTATCTTTCACTTGATAATATTTTTTTCAAAACTTCTTGATCTAATTTATTGCTCTATTTAAATTGAGTTATATAGTGTTAAGTATATATGACCATCTTTAAAATTGTCAAATCCTCCATCTTTTTTATATAGTCTGAGATAACTTAAATATGACAAGATAAAACCACGTTTGATATTTCCAAAAAAGCCACAGAAAAACTCAATCAAAATGGGCTTTTGACAATGTTTATAGTACCAAGCCTGAATTCCTCCTGTGCAGCAGGCTTTCATCCAATTAGAAAGCAGTTTGTTAACCTGTAACACTCATACCACCATTGTACCCGTGGGCATATTCTGCCAGGCAGGTCAATATTGCAGTATGCAGGAACCAGCACTGGATAAGACCATTGATGTCTTCCCCCGCCCCCCCCCCCCCCTAACCTGCAGAGCACCTCCTGGCACTCTGGAAGCCAGCCAGTGAGGAGTAAGTTTCCTGGTTGGTTTAAGATGGACTTTTTCTATGCCCTGAATCCAGTGTGTGGTGTCTTCAGCAACACAGTCTTATTATGCAGTTATGGTGGGTAACCAAGGGTAAAGACAAGAGACTGTGTTGTTTTTGAGACTTACAAGGCCTCCTTGACCCATATGGAAATGTTCCATGTCTTGCCCTGCAATTTTCATGTAACAGTTTGTACCTTATGGAAACAGCGCTATCCATCTGTGCAGGGTAACTCTGCACTCCTGTACTCCTTCTTAAAAGATTTATTCTTATTCATGTGTTTGTATGACTATATGATTGTATGCTGTGCGTGGTGTGTGTGTGTGTGTGTGTGTGTGTGTGTGTGTGTGGTGTGTTCCCTCAAAGACTAGAAGATGGCATTATGTCTCCTGGAGCTGGGGTTACAGAAGTTTGAGCCACCTGTGTGGGTCCTGGAAATCAAACTTGGGTTTGCTTGAGTAGCAAGTGCTCTTAACCACTGAGCAATCTCTCCAGCACCCACAGTCCTTTAAAAAAATTATATTTTGAAATTAACTTACTAACTAGTAAACTTCCATGAGGTTTTTTTCCATGATCCACAGTTCTTACAGTCTTCACAGAATCCCTTATTTTATATATATATATATATATATATATATATATATATATATATATATATATATATATATTGAAGCAAGCTTGATTGTTATTGGGGTGCACCTGACCAGCAGCAACTGCCTCCTAAGTCAGGTTAAAGGGAGCACCCCTTATAACATATTCTTTAAAATGTTTTTCATGCGACTTATCTTTCAGTTCTTTTCAGAGGGACACATTTTGAATGTTTCAAAGCCTGTCAGTGACTTTAAACTTGCTCTGTATTAACTTCAACTTTGTCTTTATCATATCCCTTTTCTTAAAATTTCTCCTTGATTTATTTTCTTGCTCCTGCCCTGATTTAAAAAAAAACTGAATCCCTTGGAGCTGGAGAGATGGTTGTTGGTTAAAGCGCGGACTGCTCTTATAGATGACTTGAGTTTGGTTCCCAGCACCTATGTTAGGAGTTATCTGTAATTCTAGTTCCACAGGATTCCATGCCCTCTTCTGGACTCCACGAACAACTACACTTACTTACACTCATACATTCCCACACAGACACACAAATACACATAATTTAAAAATCTTTTCAATCTTTAAAAAATTAAATACCCTTTTCTTTACTTTTCAAGATATAGTCAATACATCTTCCTACAGAGATACTTGTTAACTCCTGAAAAATAAATAGCATAACCCTAATTCTCTATCAAAAGAGAGACTCTAGGCACGGTAGTGTGTACTTGCAGGCCCAGCTATCAAGACAGTGAGGCAGGAGGGTTGCTTGAGCACAGCAATTTGTATCTTACCTGAGCAATACTGTCTCCATCTACTAGGAAGACACACACACACACACACACACACACACACACACACACACACAGAGAGAGAGAGAGAGAGAGAGAGAGAGAGAGAGAGAGAGAGAGAGAGAGCCAGAGAGATGGAGACAAAGACAGATTATCAGGCCATTTGTTTCAGATTTTAAAATCTAATCATAAATCGTGTCCTTTTAAAAAAATGCACTCAAAGAAAAAAACTCAAAGAGGTCAGAAACAGATGTGTGAGCAGAGATTTTTCCAGGCAAGCACAAGGAAATGTTTCTTGTTAAGTGTCTCTGTCCATCTTCCTATATTTAGCTGGTTGATATTCAGAATAGCTCCAGACATGGAGCACCTGCTTCTTCTTGGGGTTTCTTAGAATTGTAGATTCCCAAGCCCACACACAAGTGCACGGACTGTGCATTTTAACCTGGTTCCTCGTGGAAGTGTAAGGAGCACTCCCTTTCCTGGAACTTGGAGTGAAGGAGAAAGTGAGGCTATAAGGAGTGAGAGAGCAGTCATCCTGACAAATCCAGTGGCGTCTGGCTGATTCTGCACCCTACAAGGAGCTTAGTCAGTTTTCTGGTGGCTCTGGTGGCCTTGGGGCAGGATCTCCCTTCTGGGTCCTGCTGATGTACTTCAGTGATGCCAACCGAGCAAAGCACAGCTCCTTGGTGCCAGGGAGAGGAAGCCGTGAACAGCCATGCCTGTCAGAGCGAGGTTGCAGGTGGCCAACTCAAGAGCTCCAACCAGAAAACAAGAGAGCAGTGTGGAGATGAGCTGCTGTAGCCCAAGAGCTGGACCCTCTCCCCTTAGAATTACCAGTGGCCTTTCATCTTCTTCCTCATCTCTGGCACCAAGAACAACCTCTTCCCACCTACCTTAAATCACAGTCTGCTCAGTGCCTCCTGATTTCTTTTCAACTTGAATTCTGTCAGCCCAGCTGGACCCTCCAGGCCCTGCTGTTTCTCTCCCTAGACGACCAGAGGCTAAAGACAGTTGTTTGCATACTACTTTTCCTTTGATGTACTCCCGACACTGTTCCTGCTTTAGAGAGCACTGTCCGTCTGCCACACTTCCTGGAACGTTGACTCCTTACATTCCTATTAAGTCCTGCTCTAACTGACCACCCTATCTAAAACTGAAGCCCATGTTTGTTTGGTATCTTTACAGCCCCTTAGTTAATCCTGTGTTTTCCTCTGTGTTTCTCTTCCTATGAGCCGTAGAGTTTACTAACTTTGTCGTGTCTAGACAGGCAACGACCTTTTTATTGTATTTTTGACAAATGTATCCTGTGTAAAAGTGTGCTTTGTCCTACATAGAGCCTCCATAAATATTTGTTGAACTGAACTGAATTTTATTGAATGAAAGAACCATCAGTCACCACTTAATTAAAACCATGCCCAAAAGTCCACTCTCTCCTGGATGATTCCCATCAGCAGATTAAAAACACTTTCTTGTCTCATCAAAAACAAAACACAGCAGTGGTGAGGTGGCTCAGAGCATGAAGTCCTTGTTGAACAAGTCTGGTGGCCTGAGGTCAATGTCAGACGGAGAGAACCAACTCCACAAAGGTGTCCTCTGATGTTCATACGTGTGGTGTGGCACATACCAACCTGTACATCATTTTACACACACACACACACACACACACACACACACACACACACACACACACAGAGAGAGAGAGAGAGAGAGAGAGAGAGAGAGAGAGAGAGAGAGAGAGAGAAGAGAGAGAAGACAGACAGAGAGACAGACTGACTGACAGAGACAGAGTCTCTGTTGACATACATCATCTCTCATCGCCTCACCTCTTAATCTCTTTGATCTTTTTCGGAAAAAAAAAACTTATTGAAAATGTCAATATCTCTAATTGCTTGCTTTCCGTCTTTGCTGCTCACACATGTCACTATGCTAAGGACTGTTGGGGGTTTTTGTAGCGCACTTACCCTGCTGGAGGAAAAGTCTCAAACACTGCAAACCCGCTAACAAAAGTTTTATCAAAGAGAAAAAGAAACAAAAGAAGATGTGCTCAGGCCTGTGGGCAACGCGTGAAAAGAGAGGGCAGGCTCCACGTGCCCGCCTTTTAAGGACGAACCTGCACGTGCGCACTCGGGTCCACATGGCTACTCCACACATTCACAGAGCACATGGTCACGCTGTGCCCGAATTACGCGAGTAGCCCATGCACGGTTTACATGGGACGTACGACCCGGAAAGCATGGGCGATCACTGGGGCGTGACTGTCAAGGATCCCATCTTCTCTCCTTTGGGTTCATGCAGCAGTCTCTAAACTAGGTCTTCTGCTTACACTTGTTCCCTCCGCCATGTGTTCACACCACAGCACCAGACTCACTGGCGCACGTCAGCCAGGCTCCTTACCATGCCCGGGTTGTCAGGGTTACACAGCCAGTTCGTTCACCCACTGAACCATCGTACTGGCCCCTTATAGACTATTTTCAGTGTACAACTTGGTGTTGCCTCAGGAGGGTATTGATACATGCATTTTTATCTGTGAAACAGACATGGAGAAGAATGGTCTGATTTATCTTCAAGTGACAATGAAGTAATCCTGGATTTGAACTCTAGCCTGGATAGCAGGTAGATCCTGTGCCTTGTAGCTGATGGCAGTAATTGATCTGCTAGAAGACTAAATTGTAGGGGGGCCTTTAAATGACATAGCCTTTATCTATGAAAATTACTTTTCAGCACAAAATGTCTTCTATCTCTCAAAATAATAGTTTCTTTCAACATTCTCTTATAGTCAGGCATACAATTTTTCATTTAGAAAAAATGACGTCAAATTCTTTTTACTTTCTCCTGTAGTACAGTATTTAGTAATGTTGTCAATTATATTTTTATTAGATTGATGCGATTTTGGTTTGGTTTCTGTTGCTGTTGGAGGAGGAAAGGGTTAATTGGCTTAAGGTTATATTCCATCATCGAGAGAGGCCAAGGCAGGAAGCTGGAGGCAAGAACTGAAGCGGAGATCTTGGAGAAGGGCAGCTTACCAGCTCCTTCTCCCTGGCCTGCTCAGCTACCTTCTTATACAGGCCAGGCCCACCTGCCTAAGGATGGCAGTGAGCTGGGCCCTCATACATCAGTGAGCAGTCAAGAAAATGTCCCAGAATCAGGCCCAGGTGCAGATCTGATGGAGGCGACTCCTCATTGGAGGATCCCTCCGCCCAGGTGTGTCCCTCACACCCGTGGTTCTGTAGGTAGCCCAGGCAATTTCGAAGTACTACCACAAGCATTACTTACCTGTTAGAACCACACTTTGAGAATGGGAAACTAGAAGGTGACTAATTGAATCGTACAGGTAAGATGCTGATTTGGAAGATCAGGTGACCAAGCCAATGGGTCCCGCAAGTGCTGATCTGATACTTTCACTAAGGGTCTTGGCCGTGATTGGCATTCATAAATCAATTCCCCCTCTCTATACAGACCTCACCTTGACCTTCAGGCTGTTGCTCTTGTCTCTTGGTCACGGAAAATTCGAGGGAAATCCAAGCGAGGCATGAGATAAGACAGAAAGAGAAAGCAGGAACAAAGGAACGCAAGCAGTAGGCAAAGAAGTCGCAGCTGGTGTCTCCAAATGTTTGAGATGTTTGTGTAAGGTCTTGGCTTCATCATTCTACGAAGTATCTGTGGAGTCATAGCTACGAATCACTGAGTGCCTCCGAAAGCAGCGTTAGACAAATACGAAATCTTAGGTGTATAAAAACAGACAACAATCTCAGATATACAGTGTATGCATTAGAAGAAATAAAATTGCTTTATTCATCAAAATGATCAATGAAAATGATGAAGGCAGAGTTATTGTGTTTTCTGTGAGGGTGACCAGTCTGGTTTTTCTAAGGATTAATGTCATGTAAACATGTTTACCGTCAACCAAATAAATATTCTCTGGTCCAGAGAGAGGATGAAACACTGTTATTTTAGTCTCAACTAAAGTGACCCATCTATCTTTGGGACACTCATTTATATAAGGTTAAGCCATTTATAGCAGATATAAAATTCTATAATCAAATATAATTTTTAGCAGGCTCTCGCTATGAAGCCTAGTCTAGCCTGGAACCTGCTATGTAGTCCAGGCTATCCTTCATCTTGTGTTCCTTCTGCCTGTGCCTTAGAGTACAGATGTTACAGGTGTATACAACACCCTTGGCTGGAACAGTCCACTTTTTTCTGTAATTGGTGTCTGAATCTTTTGGAAAGAATATTATGACATCAGATCTCAGGACAGTTAGCCTTATGATATGAAAGGGTGGTGAAATAAAAGGTAACAGAAATATTTCAACTTTGTTATCACTAAAATCCTTGTACAAACATCCAGAAGAAGGTCTGTGAGTTTGGTTGTAAAAAAAAAAACCTGACTACAAAACTAAAAATAAAAAAGAAAAGTGTTTTATTTTATCCCAAAATGTATTTTTAAAGAATAATTCAGCTACATGTCCAAAGATACTTAGAGCACCATAATTTGTAACAAAAAAATGAAAAGCAACTCAAGTAATAATACATAATTAATTCTAGGTTGATCTAACCAGGCATTGTACAACCAGTAAAGTAATAAACACACTGTCTATGAAAAAGCTATGGAAATGTTTGTAGCATAATATTTTAATTTTAATACAGCCGGGCGGTGGTGGCGCACGCCTTTAATCCCAGCACTCGGGAGGCAGAGCCAGGCGGATCTCTGTGAGTTCGAGGCCAGCCTGGGCTACCAAGTGAGTCCCAGGAAAGGCGCAAAGCTACACAGAGAAACCCTGTCTCGAAAAACAAAACAAAACAAAACAAAACAAAACAAAACAAAAGTTTAATACAAAAAGTTATATCTACATACTATAGTTACATCCATGTAAAAACTGTATTTATTCAGGTAAAGTGTGAAGGAAATATGCAGAATGGAAATAACTATCATATTAGTTTATCAGTCAGTATATTCTTGGTTACGTTACTGTAACAAAAGTCCTCAAGTATTTGTGTCTTACAGCAAAGCTCATACTACATGTCAAGGCTGTGCTCATTATAATCACTCGGGAACTTAGGCTAAAGATGTCCTCCCTCGGTTGCCTTAGCCTTGTCAGAGGAAAGATGTGGTTGCTACTATGTCTTGTGGATGCTACAAGAGTGTAAAATAGGTCACCCCTGCTTAGCCTTTGTGTGGCCAATGAAAATTAACACGCCTGGCTTCAGAGGTAACAGGGAAGATAAACCTTACTATGTGATCCAAAAGAGAACAGAGAAATACTTACTGATGGGCAACTAATAATCTCAATGAGATTGGTGGAGTTAGGTTTTGCTCAAATATTTTACAGTGCTAAAGAATATTTTCTGTAATCATTACTTCCACTTCCATCTGTGAGACAGAAATTGAGAGTAGAGGATGTAGAGCATGCTGATCTTTCAAAGAGAGACTTCAAATGGGAAGTTCTTCTTTTCAAACATTTAAAGCACATCAAGATGATAAACATTTCCATGCTGGGAAATACAGTTTGATTGAAAAATATTTCTGACTTCACATCCCTCTAATATGCAATTTATCAATTGCATGAGAGAAAAGCACCACAAGGAGGCATTCTGTTATAAATATTTGTAAATGTAGTTAGGAAAATACATATTTTGCCTTTGTCTATTATAACACTTTGCTTACTTTAGCAAGCAATCAACAGTAGAGGAAATACATTTTGCAGTAGTGAAGTTGTAAATATCCCAGTTAAGCAAATGCTTGAAAAATATCAATTGACAATGAATGGGAGGTAATAGTATGATGTTCTGCAAAGGACAGTAGTTTTGATATCGACAGTCCAGACTTTGAACCACCATTTATTAATTATTCAACCTTGGGCAATTTGGGCTAACTTCTTTCCTAAGTGGAATAAAGGGTTTCTCCCTTGCAGACATTAAAACTTAAAACATAAAGGATGAAGAAAACCACTTAGAAGAATGCCTGGAATCTAATAAACAAGTACTCATGTATTCATGTGTTAGTTGGATATTGCATAAGCGTTTGTCAGCTGCAGCTGTGCGTGACCCCGCCTTCCAGAAAGGGTTGTCTGTTAAATTCCACTCTGTGGAGAATAGCTATACAGAGGTTTACCGCCACAGCCATCCAGCTGTTCTTCCTAAGTGAAGATACTGTCCCAGTGGATTGTATAGGTTACCCATCTTTCAAGAGAAGTTGTGCTCATTGTGAGCACTGAACTCATCAAGAATCATTGTGACAGCCAGTCAGACATTCTGTCTTGATAATATGTGAATGACGAGCCAGCTCTGAGAGCAGACCAGGTGAGGGGAATGAAGCTGTGCCTAGCCAGGAGAGATCACTGCAGGAAGTGGGAGCCCGCTTAAAATCAAGCTGCCTTGGCTCCCTTTTGCCATCTACAGTGCTGGAAGGGGTTACTGATGGGACACTTCTAACACTTAGATGGCCAGGTTGTGGAGCAGAGAAACCAGAGCCAGAGTGGTTTGTGACATTGAGGACCACCTGAATCTTCTTCATGTGGCTGAGTCCGTTCTTTCTCTTTGTGTATGTGTGCATGAAAAGAGAGAGAGAGAGATGTATATGTTTGTATGTGTTTGAGTGGGTATGCTCACCTGTATGTGAGCACATAGAGGCCTGAAGCTGATTTCAGGCATTTCCTTACTACTTTTCACTTTAATTTTTGAGACAATGTCTCTCACTGAACCTTGAGCTTGCTGTTGTGGCTAGCTTGGTTGGTCCAGGATCTGTGTTTCTCTGCCTAGCTAGGATTACAGATGTACACCACTAATTCTCACTTTTACATGGGTGTTGGGGACCTGAACTTAGTCAGGTTTTCATTCTTGGGCAGTGAGCACATTACCCACTAAACCATCTACCCAACACCTAACTCCATTCTTTCTTTATCTGTTTCCTTTCTCTGGTACCTGCAAGAAGTATTGATATGGGCACACAAGCCAAAGAAAACCTCCAAAGCTAGGTCTGTATTGGTGAATAAGAGAGACAGCAAACTGGATTCATTCCAGCCAGAGATATGAGGTTATCTAGGAAGTTATATGATCCTTCTAATGTCTAGCTGAGGGCCTTGAGAATACCCAAAGACACCCAAATGCAGAATTGGTTCCTTCCTTCTGCCATGTGGAGACAAGCAGACCCTGGGTTTTAAAATGCTGAAATGGGGATCTACAAGACAGTGAGAGATCCTGTCTCAAAAAAATAGACAAAGATACTCGGTATTGACCTCTGGCCTCCATAAGGAGAAACATGATCGAACAAACCTGTATACACATGAACACACATACCTACAGCACACACACCACACACAAAGAAAATCTCCCCTTTGCTTCCCTTCCTTTTGTTTCCCTTAGTTTCACTTTATATTCTGATGAAAATGTTTCTAAAGTTTATTGTACTGCTGTCTTATTTCTTAACCAGTGTTCAGTGAACGTAACTCGACCATTTCTATTGCTCCTTCTCATGTAAGCACCGTGACTACTGCCTGGACTATATGATTCAGTTTTAACGTCTCTTCCATGCACTGTTTATTATTACAGCTCTTGTCAAAAGCTGTAGCTGGCATTGCTTTCTTTCTCACTTGTTACTTTGAACCTAAAGCAGACAACCTGTAGTTAGTATTACCAGTAAAAGAATGTCACTAAGTTTGGAGTGATAATCTCCCATCTTGTCTCATTAGTGAAGTACTAGGTCATGGTGGCTAGATGACCACCTTTAGTATTTATAATCACAGAAAATGGGACAAAACTCAAAGATCAGTGCACCCAAAAATCTAGCAGGAAGGCTTTAGGTCATAGATCCTATGATTGAATCTTGAAATATAACTGTCTAGTTATTTGGCATGAATATATATCATCAAAGTCTTCTTGACTTGCATTAAAATGAGTGAAAATGGCAAGATCCAAGGGAAAAGCCTTCCTTCTAAATACAGTTCAGCCTCCAGGACTGCCACCTGGTGTGAAAGGTTACTTGAAATAAAAGGTGTTCAAAGTGGGGCCGAGGCTACCTACGTGACGTAAGAAGAAGCATAGAAGCTGCTTGACTGATTATGATTATGAATATGAATATGATTAAAACAACCATATAATCTACGAGAGATCTACAAATTCCCGTCTCTTTCACCATCTGCAGCATTTTTTGCTGAGGTCACTCTTTGGGGCGACCACTGCTGGGGAAATCGAGAGCTTCACCACTGCTGGGGAAATCCTGAGCTTCACCACTGCTGGGGAAATCCTGCTGATGGGGATGGCTGGAAAGCAGCACTCCCTCCCCCGTGCTTGACTCATGAAAACAGCACGGGCGCCTCACATGACATGATGCTGTGTTTTTCCTGCTAATCACTTAAGATCAGGCATTTTGTTTACGAGGTCTTCAGCCAAGCCGGGCATGCTACAGCCTTCTTGTGTCTTTGATTTTCCAAACCGGACCAGGTTCTAACCAGGGCTCCTTACTCTTAAATCTTGTAAAGGTCTGAGATCAGCATTCCTCGAGTATGCTTCTCAGTTCACTGTCTGGTATTCATTCTCAGCCACTTCATAGCTCCAGCCATTAACAAGAGTCAATCCTAGTAGGAATCCCTCCATAAATAGTATAAATTAGCTCTTGTGTGTGTCCTTTGTCAAATTGGTGACCACTGCTCACTATAAACACACACACACACACACACACACACACACACACACACGTAACAAATTCACTAGAAGTGGAATCTCAATTGTTTACTGTCTTTTTCTCCAGTTTTCTTTTTCATTGGATGTTAATATCTTGAACCTTCAGTTTTCTTGACTCTAAAATGAATGAGACTAAAGTAAATAATGCGTTCATCAATCCCAAGTTGTAAAGTACTATGACCTTTTATCAGTGGACACATTCACCTCGTTTAATCGGTCCAAATAACTATCAGAATTGCTTTAAAAAATATAAAATTTTGTCTGGTGTAATTTTTCTGAAATTTTCACTCTTTATATTCTATATTTTGGTGAAACATCTTAAACACACGAAAATACATCATCAGATAGTAGTGTCACACTTGACTGCATATGATGCACAGAGAATGGATGACAAATACTTTTGCATAAAGAACCGGGCCAGATGCTGTAAACTCTCTGTGCTTTTCCCCAAAGTGGCCAGCAGAGGGCACACTTGCACACCAACAAAAATTGACCCTTGGTTTTATGTGTTAGCTCCTCTCAGGGTACAACCAGATTATTGTACAAGTGTTTAGCACATCTCCGACAGCTGATCTGTTTGTATCTTGTGACCTATACCAAGTGAGCACTACATATGTTAACTAATTGGCCCTAGACCTCTGGGTGAGTACACCATTTAAAAAAATATATTTGAAAAGTGTATATTATTCAAGCCACTCATCTTTATCTCTCTAAATCTCAAATATTCTGTGGTTCCAGAGGTAATTCCCAATCACACTATCCAAGATAGCAGAGAAATTATTGGGATTTTTTTTCTAAGTTCTTATTTATTTTCCTTGCTGATGGTAAACAACCTGCCGTGGGAGGAAATCAACCACAGATTAGATGTCCATCAGGAAGCGTGGAGACGAGAGGTATGCTGAGCACAGGCTTTTCCAGTCCATGCTTCTGTGAGTCTGTATAGGTGATGAGGACCATGGTCTCTAAGTGGGCTCCAGTATAAGTGTCCTGTAGGCACTAGTTCCTTAAACAGAGACTCTCCTACAAAGACTATTTTAAAAATATTCTGAGTTTATAAACAACAAATCCCAGAGCAAAAGTCGCATGCTTGATGTAGATAATGTTCACAAAAATCCAGTATGCAAGCCGCACGATTTCCCAAACAAACACAGCATTGCCTGTAGTTCAGTGACCAGTGTTTCTGAAGAGTTTGTCATTCTCTGAAATGGGATTGGAAACACTGTCTTTATTTACATGCCCATTGCCTGAGAGCTGTTCCAACCCCCCTCAGCGGGTTCTCACGGGTTCGTTTAGCAAAAAGATCCTAAGTTTACCTGGAGATAGATGCAGGTCACATGACCAAAGTGCTGCGCCTGCGCACTTGCACACACTCAACTACCGCAGGAGCCACCAAGTCATGCGCGTAATTTAGAAAGTCATTAATTGGAGACTGCCTGGAGCCGCCGCCAGGACAAGGAAGATGTAAGGTACCAGTAAGCCATGAGCCATGTGGCAAAGTAAAGATTAATAGAAATGGGCTAAATATAAGAGTAAGAGCTAGACAATGACAGGCCTGAGCTAATGGCTAAGCAGTTTAAATAATATAAGAGTTTGTGTGTTTATTTTATAAGTGGGCTCTGGGACTGGCGGGAATTGGTGGCGGGAGCTGGAGAGAAATTCTCCAGCTACAAATGGCGTCCAACGTGGTGGCAAGAGTTTCCACCTAAAAACTTAGAAAAAAGGTTCTAAAACGGAACTAAAAACAGCTTCCTAATTGTCTCTCTCAAATGAGCGGCAGCTGTCGGTTTGAGCTACTGGCGGGTTCCTAGTGTGCACTCTCGACCTGCAGTATGGTGGGAATGAGGCCTCTGCAAGTAACACATTAAGCTATGTGGTGGATTTAGCCTTTGCTAGTACAAAACAAAAAAAAGAAGTTTCTGGGCTACACGCTACTTTGGTAAAAGTGTAGACCCACTATTTCTGAGAGTTACGGCTCCCAGAGCTGGCGGAAAGCGGACCACCGCCATGTTGGGAAGCTGAAGTGGGCGGAGCCAGCAGCCACTGTGCCGTTTCAGGCTTAGAAGGCTGCAGTTTAAAAGGAATAGGCTCAAGCTAATATAAAAAAATAAGCCACGTAAAGATGGCTACCACACAAAGAATCTGGATTATGTTCTCTTTGATATTCGTAACTGCAGAAAAACATTTGATTGTAAAAGCTGTTAGTTATGCCAAAGTGTATATTTTAAAGGTACCTTGACTTCAAAATTTGGATATAAGGATATGTTGCTTTGGAAAAGAGTCTCTGCTTTTGTTTCCACAGAAAGCCAGAGACTATGGATTTGTTCCAGATTAAGATACATCAGGTTTGACCAGCCAAGACCCCCTGAAAGGTCTCCAATGACACCATGGCCCAGATGACTCAACATCCAGAATGGTTTCAAGGCAACTGGCTCAGACGATACAGCCTCATGGACTACTCCATGATCCTAAAATTTTCTTTGTGTCCTCATAAGATACAGCACCCCCCTCCAGCAGGAAGTAGTAAGAGAAGCTACGCCCAAATTCCCAAATATACCAAGCTGGCTTTAGAGATGGAATTGGCTCACTCCCCCCAGACATATTGCTCAAAAAAAAAATGCTTAAGAGATTCTTATGTCCCAAATCAGAAGAGCCCTCTGATGTGGGACAGACAAAAACCAATATTTTTATTTAAAGCAGGTTGATTATAAATACAATCTCTTTCTAAAGAAAAAAAGGGGATAGTTTAGATATGATAGGATGAAAGGGTAGATTAATGAACCTACTTTTAAAGAGTAACAACTTGTTTAAAATGTTTTACATTGCTATAGATTTTAGTTTATTGATACAAATTTAAACTTAATTTTGTTATACTGTATATATATTTCTATTCTTGTTTGAGGTATTATGTTTATGTAACTCATTTAAAATTGTAATGGATAATTAAAAAATACATTAATAATTAGTCATCTATGATAATCATATTTGTAGCCATGTTAGTTAAGTCTTCTAGGTATACATAGTTATATTTCAGATAGATAGGTAGTCTACAAACACTTCAAAGACCTACAGAATATGGCATTTAAAATGTTTTAAAAATTTAGACTTTCTGGACAGTGAGACATGTCTGCTCCTGACAGCACCGATTTACTTCAGAGGGAGGATGGGCATCGAAGACACTCCATACGGAGTTTATCTTCACCTTGACAAAAATAGCCATTTGGGCAAGAAACTGTTCTTGCCTGGACTGCCTGATCAACTGGACATGCAGGACCCATACAAAGGTGACCACTGAACTTTGCTTGACAAAATGGTCCTTCAGGTTCCTGCTTTGCAGAGAAAACTGCCAGACATTCTACAGGACACAGAGAAAAGTGAATAAGAGACTCTAGGCCTGTGGGCTGAAGACAGATGCCCCAACTTTACAAGAGAACTTTGAATGACTGTCCAGGCTGCCAGCTGTCTCTGTCTACCCTACAAGACTCCTAAAAGTTGCTTACATCCTTCTCCAGTTCTCAGGTAGTATTATATCCTTCTGAGGTCTTTGATGTGGTTGAAGACTAGATACTTACAATTTTCCTTAGTTATAATAAAAGATAAGTTAGATATAAAACCTTAAACTCACAAATATAAGATAGATAGGATCTCTTCTTTAATATTGTAACTGTAATTCTTGCTTGATAATTGTTTTGTTATATGTAATTTTACTATGTTAAAGTTAAAACCTTCCTTTTTAAAAAAAAAGAAGAAAAGGGGAAGTGCTGTGGATATCGCTATATGTAAATAAACTCTGATTGGCCAATAGCCAGACAGGAAGTATAGGCGGGACTAACAGAGAAGAGAATTGAGGGAACAGGAAGGGAAGAGAGAGACTGCCTGGAGCCG